>NW_020273625.1:293378-385055 GCF_003268045.1 Sipha flava | reverse complement strand
CGCGTGTGTGTGTGTGTGCGTGTGTGCGCGCGTGCGAACGGCGCGTGTGTGCGTGTGCGACGAGCCGGTTCCCCGCGCCCGCGCGCCGTCCCGTACCGATTTCACCGCCGCTGCCGTTCGCCGTCGACGGTCCGGCGCGTCTTGGAGGGGGCGAAAACGCACGTGGCTTCGTCGGCACCACCACCACGCGTCCCGCACCGGCACCGTTCCCGGCGAAGGGTCCGCGCGCCGTAGGCGTGTTCGCGGCTCGTGCACACGGGGCCACGACTCACGACGTTCGGACTCTAATCGCATAATCAATCGATGCCGGATGGCGTGCGGAAAGTTGAAAGACACGACGTTCGGGATTGCAGTGGTAACCGGAAACATTACGTACGGTAGGGATTAGCCGCCGTACTTGGCTTGGGTCTCGTCCGTCAAGTTCCAAGAATACCGGAATGGAGTGTATAAAAATACTCGATCTTGCAACGAAAATCGTAACTCTTTGTTTTAGATCGGATTTTATGTTTAGTGAAAAAAATAAATTAATTAAAATATTTTCAGTTTATTATTGAGTAATTGTATGGCCATGCTTTTCAGAAGATTTTCGCTTTTTCCGATAATTCTTCGTTCTCGTAAACATATTCGTAGAACTCTGCGCCGTGTTATAATTAACTCGACACTGTAAAATCGACTACATAGTCCCTGGGAGCAGGTGATTTCGTCCATCAGTCCACCGGGCCAACATTACCGAAAAGAACTCTTAGGCCTTCTACACGCGGAGCTATTTAAAAAAAACTAAACTGTTTTGTGATTGAAATTACTAATCGGTTACTAACGCATTAGTGACTCAGACCCATACACGAGGCTACTCATAACATACCTACTCGTGATCGAAATCTGTAGTTTGTTCTGAGTGACTATGGATGAAGGACGTTTTTCGTCATCTTTTTGCTACACCATGGGTTGACAGTGATTCTAGTGATGAAGAAGTAATAACAGCATACTACTATTACAGAAGAAATCAAAAAAATAGAAGGTTTTGGGTTCATCCATACCTCGAAAAAAATTTTCATCACCGGTTTTTTGTTCGTTCATTTTTACACAAATAACAAATTTTTACAATAGGTAAAACAAAAAAAGCTTCGTTGAGCACTAAAATATTAAAGTGAGAAAACTCAAAAGTGACTTGACAGTTGAATCACTCGGAACTTATCACTAACGCGTTAGTAACTGGTTAGAAACTAGTAGCGCCGTCTGTTATGTTCCATTGAATAACATTGGTAGTGACTCTACGGGGACTAGTTAGTGATTCGCGTCAGTATTTAGTTTCAAATGAGTAGCAGATTTTAGTCCTTTGTCGGGACGTTGGGACAAAAAGCTAAACGGTAATCGTCCCAATATATCAGGGGAGAGATGGCATGATGAGGCGTTAACGATTTCATCAGAATATGAAGATTTCCTATCGCTTTTGGTAACCCGACATAAAATTTGTATGTTTGTCTTGTACGCGACCTGCTAACAAGATCTGGACACGTCTGTGGCCGAGATCTATGGCATCGTTGCCGCCGACCCCGATTCCCTACGGGCAGATCGAATATGAAATTTTCCGCTTGTTCTTCTTCGTTTTGTATGTTTTCTCCGTCGTCAAATTCAATTCCATTTGTAGTAGATATATTTCACGTATCGATAATAGTTATGACCATATTTGTCTTAGTAAAAATAAATCAAATATATTTATAATTTGACGAACATTTTATTTAACAACGATTTATTAAATATTCTATATTCCAACGAAATATTGGGTTGACACACACGGATTCAGGTAGAACAAAACATTAAACATTGAGCCACTAATCCAGAGTACTAAGTCGTACTATGATTTAACGCTGTTTAAACACATATTTGTTATTCAAAAACGTAAAAATGTTTAAAATGATAATATTGATTGCCAATATGATACGTCTAAGAACATTGGTAACAAAGATTTCGATTGGATAAAATATCTACTATTTATAGACTTACCGAAATTTAATTGTACTAAAGATTCCTCAAAACATAGACGTTAAATTCACTTTTAACTTCAATTTCAACACTAATGCTATATTCTCGTCTAAGTGCGAACGATCGTTTAATTCCTCGAACAACATTATAATATATCTAAAAGAAACGCATTAAAATTAGAACATCTTTAAGGCTCAGTAATTGTTTTGATCTTTCCGTTAAAATGATTATTCCATACTAATAAGTTAACTGATGGATAAAATGTATAAAACGAAGTGCAGACAAAACACACTACCCAAAAATAAATGAAAAACATGACTATGATCATAACAATTTTTGGACATATTTAAAAACATATAAGTTTATAAATTTAAAAATGTTGTGTATTTTAGTTTTATATATAATATAATTACTTATTTATAATTTATCATTATATATTGTTATGTAAATTTATGTATTCTATTTTAATAGGCCTTTATTCAGAATTATATACATTACACGAATGTCTTTAACCATGCGATGAAATAGTTGAATATTTTCTACCGCAAGGTATAATAAAATAACATATTAAACAAGTTTGGTTTAAAATAAAATTGCCCAATTTTTCATGGACTACGCGATCCTCACGGGATGTGGTGGTAGTGAAATAGTATCTTTAGTTTCTAGATCAACGGGGATAAACTATAATCTCCCCCCTGAGCATGCTCTTGGACATTAAACCAGTTCAGTTAGCAAGAATATTTTATGTTGTGTAAATAGTTGTAGAAACTGATAAATCGTATTGTCAACGTTTCAATAAAAAATAAAAAAATATGATTTGCAAACCTGACTTTTAAAACTCGATTATTATTACTATTATATTTTAATGCTGTACGAGTGTGAAGTGGTTCTAGGGGTTTTATTTTGCCAGGGTTAATAAACTTATTGAACTATCTAAAATATTGTGAAATTGAAAAATTTATAGTATTTTGTATAGTATTTTTGTTAAATCTGTAAAATATACAATGACGATTCATGACATATTAGTATATTCAAGCAATTTCATAAAAAAAATAAATAAATTAAGAGATGAGAGGGTGACATGTAATCATAGGAATATTGTATTAATTGAATGATGATTTTCTTATTTTTAAACAAGGAGTTGTATACACTGCGTATAATAAATAATGTGGTTGCTGTATTATTGAAAATCAGTTAAATTTTTACAAATTAAAATTAATAACATTTTTTTTTTAATCTTCAAGAATTGATGAATTATATGACTCACTCCCCTCAATTCTGATAACAATTTTATATTTATTAATTTTTTATTTACAAAACTTATTACTCTTGTCTAAAAAAAATATCTACATAGTTATATATGAATAATTTAAAGGTAGTAAAATATTTATGTTTAGATAAGTTAAAAATAAACTCATAACTCTTAATGATCCTTTTTTTAGTCAATCATATAAAAAATCACACTCTACTGATCCTTTCTAGTCTCTGCAAATTAAGAACTTCCTTGATATTTTAGTTACATTCCATATAAATGTTGATACTTAGCTAATATTTCGTTATTTAATTGTTTTATTCTATTTCATACATATTAAAAACGTGATTGTTAGTGATTTTTATTAGCTAAAAAAAAGTGAAAAAATATTAATTTCAATAACTTTTACAACTTGCCATAACCAATTCACCAAGTGTTTACTATGATATGTAGTTACAACTACAGAGAATAACTATTATAATTTACGTAATTTTTTCCAGAAATTCTTCTGCAAAAGACAAGAGAAACGCTTGTCGTAGTCGTCTAGCCTACAATACATTATCGGGACTTCTATTTAGCATAGCAACCATGTAATTTAGAAGTTTACAGACTCTACTCGTCTAGTTTTTTTTTTTTTTATCTTATTATTTATTTATTATGGAATTACCATTATATGATCTTAGAAATAATATTTTCACGTTGACAATTTACCGTCAATATAATTTTCCTATCCTACAATGGTGCGTTAAGAAATCATAGCAACTATACATACACAATCTCAATTACAGATTTTACTCAGTCACAGACTAACTTCTAAAATTGAAACAATTAATTACTGTGTACCTGTACACGGTTCCGTATGAAAAACGTAGTTAAACATAATATTTCTCCTTTGAATAGCAGCCGATAAGTCATAAGAAGAAAAATTGAAAAATTGTAAAACTTGAACGCCGTTTACAGATTGTATTTTATGTGTTTTTGATCACGGTTGTACAATATTATCATTACATCCATATTTTACCCACGTGAACGGAAAATCATAGTACATTATTCGCATTATTAAGATTGGAAAATAATTGTTATAATTAGCGATAGAATGTACGTCAATTCAACATAATAGTGTTACTGCAGGCACCTTTTTGATATTCTAACTGGTATTTAACAATAATTAATGCACATATAAGTTTGAATTATTTAATTAATACTAGACAATTAGTAAAATGGGTGCTGTGCGTAACGTGTTTTTCGAATGTATTATTATAATTAATAGCCTGCATTTTTATCAGCTTCTTCTTTTATTAGCATTTTTTTTCATAACATGCGATGTACATATTGTACGTTTAGGTTTAGCTATTAAGTCTATTGATACGGCTACAAACTGAAAAAAGTTTAAAAAAAAAACTATAATTTACTACAATTAAAAAAATGTGATACAACATTTTTTTATAACTTCTATGATTGCCAAATATCTATAACTCAACACAAGCAACTATATCAAATTGTTTTATATTATAAATTATATTTCCGAAAAAAACTATAGTTATTATTCGCATTTCTTATCATATTCTGTCAATGTATAAGCAATTTTTTTACAGCATTAACAGATAACTTTATTTGGAAACAAAGTGTATACTAAACAAGGATATACTTTTTCAAAATTTCTATAGGCAAAAAATAAAAATAGGTTCGTACGAGTTACGATGGGACGCATAGGGACAGTAAACATAATTCTATCAGTTTGAATATTCCAGTACATTTATTGGGTTTCAAAAAATCGATTTTATGATTACTGTTTATGATACACCATAATATCAATATAAAGTTATAACAAAGTTACCCAAGTTAAAATGAATGTAGTTATACCTTAATACTATTTTATGTGCTTATTATACTTACTCTGGGCCGTAGACTTTAATTATACTTTATTGTGTATATGTGTGGAGCCTATGTAAAACATATATCTTTGACTTTTCTTGCATTTTTTTTCACTAAAATAACTAATAAATATTTAAGATGACATATGACACTAAGTAGGTAAGTACAATATGGTATCAAATTGTGTAGAAGTATTGATAAGTACTAAGTACCTACATGTGCCCGAGTAATTGAATCATACACTTAGACGAGTTACGTGTACGCGCCTTACGATCCACTATGGAATATACGCCACTGTTGGCGTAACGAAGGATGGTATAACACTGGGTACTAAAAATTAAAGCTGAAAATAATCATAATCAAATAGTACAAACATTTTCTCTATTATGAAATACGATTTTAGTCGTATAAATTATCACATTAAAAAATATAATTTTCAGCTATATAAGAGTGGAAGTAGCAATGTGGTGAATTACAATAAGCTATGGTTATTTTATTTTAGTTTTTTTTAGTATTTTATCAATTTAAAATAATCATCAATTACATTATGGTACAGTGATTATATAAATTATATTTTTTCCTCATCATCAGTTTTTCCGAGAAGCATTTGAATTTAAAAGTATTTTATTTGCGATTAACAAAATATTAAGTATTAATCAATTGTTTCATATTATTATATACTACATAAAGGCTTAAAGAGGGTATTTGAAGCACGTGATTCACAAAAATAATGGGTGGGTGGGTGCATTTATATACTCAAAAATATCAAATATGCAAAAATATGCAAAATAAGTTTGCATATTTGCAATCGAAATTTCATGAATCGAATTTATATCATTTTAATGTATAATTCTGATTGTGTAAAAAAAAAAATATGCCAAGTCATAAACATTCCAGCTTTAATTATTACATTTAAGAGTGGAAAATTATGTTTATTTTTTATTTTTTTAATGGTTATGTTTAGTAGTCTGAATAAAATTATTAGGTGTGTGTAATTTTTATGGAACGAAAAACATTTTGGGGTGAGTGGTGTAAAAATTTTACCTATGATTCAAACAAAAATAAAGTTGAAGTCACCACTGATATACAGGACATAGGAAATAAAACAATTTTTCTTATATTATAAATATACGATTGTTAATCGTCGAAGGTTGATATTCATTCAGAATCGTTTCACTCGTCTTCCGCTATTAAATTATTTAGTAAAACTTCAAAAAACGAGGCGGAATATATTGCTCAAACTGTTTCGTAAATAGGTTTTCAATCTTTTTATTGTTGAAAAATATGGTTCACTGTTAGCAGTTGTAACAGGGAGAGTTGCTAAAATCTGTAAAAGTTTGAAGGTAGAAGGGGAAATGTTACATTTTTGAAGAGCGTCGATAGCATTTTTTGGTAAATCTTTAGTTCCTGTAAATTTTTGTTGCCAAATTTTAATTTCACTCACAGCTGCTAACACACTGCAATTTAAATCGCCTTATACATTTCAACTAGCTGCTTAAATTTTTCTTTGTATTGTATACTATTGGATGATGGTAAAATAATGTTAAAATTTACATTTATAGATCTATGAGATAAAAATCGATCATTTAATTGATTTAAAAAATGATCTATAAATGGAATAAATAAAGGTATTCTATAATAATCCTCAGGCAAATAAACCTGGATATTGCATCTGTTTTTTTGCTTATTAGTTGTACGAGGAATAGATATTTCAATGTTTAAGGTATCACATTTAGATTTTACATTATTAAATATAATTTTAAATTCACTTTTATCATTTATTCTTAGTTATTTAATTATATTTACTACGTCATCAGCGGTTTGAATAGCTTCAACCAAATCCACATTTTTTGTCTGAAGAAATTTACTTAATGGAAAGCTCAAATTCAACACGTGTCCCAGTATATAAGCTGCTAGTGTAAATTCTAGTTGTCTTATAGCACACAGCAATTGGTATGCTCCTGATGAAGCATCATTATCAAGCCAAATACAAACTTCTGATAAACTATAAACTATTGTATCAAATAACTGAAGGAAAATAATTATTGAGTCATGTCGGTCTTCCCATCTTGTTGAACATAACAGTTTCAAACGGTTATGGATTGATGATACACGTCCTATTGATTCAGATGAAACATTAATTTTTTGGGGGTGTTTAAAAAAAAATACAAACCTATGATGAGAGAAAAAACTGTTTTCGTATATGATAAATTGATAACATAGAATATGCATAGTCTAATAATCAATATGATGTTATGTACACATTATATTGTTACCACAGATATATACTATTTACTAGATGCCCGACTCCGTATACCACTGCGTATCAGTGTTTGAAGCCAATTAGGTTGAGCAATATTTACAATCTGTTATCAATATAATTATTATGATAACATAATTACAAATTTATAATATAATATTATTATAATAAATTAAAATGTTCAAATTCTTATGCATATTTATAATGGTTTGGATATATTTTTTATTTTATTACATAAAAGTAAATAGTGGTTTTGTTACTGCATGACGCCATGACGAACGTTTACACTAAGAAGTGGTCAATTAGTTTTGTAGTACCTAATTGACAAATAAATAATTAAATAGACAATATTGTAATTAATTTAAAAAAGTTTATTTTAATTGCTTATTTAGTGATAAGTGATGAACTGTTGAATTTATTTATATAATATAATTTATTGATATGTACATACATAATAACACATCTCATGACATTATTTTTACAAATAAATACTTAATGATTAGAAAATAAGATTAATTTATTAAGCTTATACCTTTTACTAATAATATTTATAGATGCAGTATATTGTTTACCAAACGATTTAAGTCTAACATTCAAGTATCTATTTACTAAAACGGTAATCAAAATCATTTTGTGAGGTCTTTCCAAAATACTTAAATTGCAATCTAATTCGTTAAAAATAGTATGATCAAGACTTAATTTATTGCTACACAGATATATAATTTTTCTTTTTAAATTAGATTTATTTATATCAGTTAAATTATCTGTTAATGTCAACTCAACAGACATTTTTCTGCCTCATGTATAATTTATAATTATAATTTTGTCTGTTATCACTAACATTGATAACATCAGCTTGTAAACAATGCCCAATCTGCATTATGACTGTTGGCTTCAAGTATGGGAACCAAGTCGAGCATCTAGTAAATAGTATATATCTGTGATTGTTACGTACCATTTTTCAAATAAGAATGCATCGTTATCAGCCACGGAGGAACAACACAAAATGAGTAATTTATTGTTCTATAATTGGTCACCATCGGTTATCTAACATGGTCAACTATCAACGACGCCGTGCATACAGGGAATTAAATAATTAAAAAAAAATAAATATTAAATAAAAACTAATGGGGGGGAGGGGTTATAACATTAAAACCCCTGGCTACGCCACTGCTTCCACAGCCGTGCGTGAAATAGAAGAGAAAAAATCCAGGACTTGCGTTATTGCTTTTTTATACTGATTATTTACAGCGGTACCACAACCTCAAAATTAATAAATTTCCACTCATGGTGATTCTATGTTAACACGTTCTATGCATTATCTCAATTTTCAATAATGTACGACATACGTCATTTCTCAAATAAAAGGTCCACTTATTATTTACAAACATATATCGGGAAAATATTAACAATGCGACTGCTGGCTTTCTCCAAGCCTTTTAATACGGATAGTTCCATTATCGATTGTGTGACACACCAACTTGCGGTGGAAAGTAAAAGTCGGAAACCAGTGCACGTAGCATGTAGTATGTGTCGCGTTGTTCCGAATGAAGAAGCCGTTAAAGTGCTACTACCGTTAAATGACAATAAGAAATATACATATACATATAAATGTAAAAGCAGTTGATATTTAATAAATAAAAAACTTATATAAAATCCGATTACGGTTTCCAAAGGAGTTTTAAACAATAATACCAAAATAAATACGATTTAAAAATAATTCCGTAGTTTATATAGGCCATATGAAGAAATCTAAATTTATTAATTATATTATTAATTTACAAATAAAATATTTTTCGTACCGATTTAATCATATTAGCTAACTAGTATGAATATATATGAAACACACATATTTTTCTATTTTTTGTGCTGGTTAATATGAAATTACTTTTCATTTTTCTTAAATACTTATAACATTATTAAGGTTATTAATTACACAAACGCGAGTACAGTTAACTACAATATTAACGGCATTAATTTATTCATTTTCTTCTGCAACAAGACTTATACTTATTATTAAGTAATGTTGATGGAGTGCATTTTATTTCAATAATAATACAGATGCGACTAGACCTTATCTATAGCATGACACACTCTGTGCAATGCGGAGAAAAGAGTTTACACCAAACCAACCAGAAGGTGTCCTATTTTTGGTGTCAACTAGTAATTAGTATTTAAAATATAATTGTAGCTAATTCTAATACACGTTTTATTATGTAAAAATTGAGTGGACTTTAATTAATTAATATTCATTACGAAGAACACCATTTATGGTCATGTAACATGTGTAACGATTAAGAGATAATATAATATGTGTCGACGCATCTTAATAATAGTACACGCTGAATAAATCATTAATTGAAGATAATGAAACTTCAATTTGAATTAACTATAAATTGTAATCGTATTTAAATTAATGTTTTAATAATTTTCTGTTGCGTTTCGCACGTGTTCTATGCGTTTATAGTGACCAGACGTTAATTGTATTTTGTGATAGCAAAATGTTATTAATTATTTGGTATCAAAACTTGCGTTAAGGCTCAAGAAAAACAATTTTTAGTGGGTTTTATATTTTCCAGGGAAACATGTCCTCTTCCCCCCATTATCGCCGCACATATTAGGAGGTACAACTATTTCAGTTTTGTTTTTTAATATTTCTGTATGAACTTCAAGTATAAGATAATAAAATATTTAATAACTAATATTGAGATATGAGTGTATATAAAAAAATAAATTGACCTATCATCAAGAATAAAAACGATAATATAATTTACATTCTCTCAGGATACTTTCC
The DNA here is from genome assembly GCF_003268045.1 of Sipha flava. Classification (NCBI taxonomy): domain Eukaryota; kingdom Metazoa; phylum Arthropoda; class Insecta; order Hemiptera; family Aphididae; genus Sipha; species Sipha flava. Next base: position 374,891 of record NW_020273625.1, on the reverse strand, counting down.
AATAACATTTTAAAACGAGATATAAAATTACAATTTATCTTAATATAGTATATTTTAATGCCTGTTTAAGCTTAAAATTTTGTAATTATAATATAAATGACGACAAGACATAATTGATACACATTAACCATTGACGCATTGCAAGTTGAATAATTTCGATGTATTCGTAATCATGCGAAACGTAAATTTGAAGTAATTAACGTTCCATAATTATCTATACATTTGATAAATAAGCACTTATAGTTGGTATGCAGTTTTCGAAGGGAGAACACAATTTTAGCCCCCTCACCTCCCCGCGGACCATAGCTCCATGTTAAATAGTGAATGAATAATTGTGTTCATAATCACTATTCACTAATCAGTACATTGTATTTCTGTGATAATGTTATTTATTATTAATAGTTACATTGCGCAAATCAATCGGCAACAAGGTTTTAAATTGTTTAACGAATCAGTATAATTAAATTTGAGGAAAATTATAAAATAGCTTTCACCCCTTATATTGTCTAGCATTACTTACGATCATTTTCCACGATGAGAAAAACGTGAATTACATCTTCAATAGAATACACTTGTTTTATATTTATTAATAACTATCGGTTTAATGTAATGCTGAAAAGGATTTAATAAATATTTAAATAAAAACAAAACATTGAACTGTCGACGAATTTTCGAAAAAACCTTAAAGTTTCGATTACTATACTTAAATAAAACACCATAATAATTGTATGCTAGGATTTTTACCGGCTCATAGTCATAATTATACCAAATTTATAAACATTATTATTTTTACTATACAGTAAAATCATTTTTATAATGACTTCAAATTATTGATATGATGTTTTAGCCACCTTAGTCTTTTAGCCTCTCTGCTTTGTATTGGCACCGTTAAATACGCACCTGGTCATTAAGCTTATACCATGTTTTCACATATAACAATGTAAATAATAAACCTAAAGATGAAAATTAAAATTTTTAAGTTGGCTAAATATTTAAAATAAATTAAAAAAAAAAGTGAAAAAGTTAACACAGAGTAAACGCCTTATCTCCGTGAAAAGTACAAAAAAATATTTTAGTATATTCAGTTTATTATATTTTATTATAATCGCGTTGATACGAATACAATTATGCAATGTAAACATGTTTTCAAAATTGCAGCCATTTGATCACTCTAATGAAACTGTTGACATATTTGATACCATTCTCGTTGAATACATCTCACATAGTTCAAATATTTCATTCGTTTAGTATTACAACACGTGTTTAACGTAATTAGTGTTTATCTTTCTATTGACAAGCATTATTGTTTCAATAGTGTATATGTATTAATTATATTTTGATGTATATTAAACGTCAGTTAGCGTTAATATAAATTAAAATAACTGTATTTTGAGAACTAATGATTTGAAAAAAATTTCATAGTTCTGAAGAATTAGACTATTAAATAAAAATGAATTATTTCACGGGAAATGATCGTCCATCTGATTTGTATACCTTGTGTATAAAACAAAAGATACTAAATGTCTATGAAATTATATTTTGCATGATAAAATAATAATAATACTAATAATAATATATATAAAAAAAAAAAAGACAAAAAAGCATCTGGTGTTAGGTTATATAGTTCTCAGTAATACCTTCACAAATAAAAGTGATTATTAAAAAAAAATAAAAAAAATAATTGTTAATGCATACCTGCACCGAAACACTTGATATAAATAAAATAAAATATTTAAGAGTATAAGTGTGATTTAACTTTCAACGTTGGAAACGTGTTTCATGGTGTTCTAAATATTTAACCTGATCCTGAAATATCCACTTTTTTTCATCTTAAAGCCATTTGACGGACAGCCAAGTGCACTACAGTTACGTCCCTACTATTTCATTGGCATATTCCAAATTCCTTGCTGGAACGATTAATTGGATACGGTCCCAACATCCAATTTCTACAGCAATGAATCGCAATGTATTCAAGTGTATACACAATGGAAATAATTTATAATGTTGTCTAAAGAACTAATGTAAAATGATCATGAAAATCGAGACTACCTAATAAAAATCAAATTTATAATCATTTATATTTGAAAATATAACGCTGTATGATGCGTGTAATATTTAAATGAATATTTTAATTAAAAACAACTTAAATCGTATTCATTTTCATAAAAAATAAAAAAATGTAATTAAACTGTTTCGCATGAAAAAATCTAATGCTTGAATATTATCAATTTTTATTACATATTTATAGAGCATCTACTTTAGTTGAAGTATTTTAGTAATACACTTAAACATTTTTTTATCACTTCTCAAAGTTACAACTTCATTGTGATGAAATAAGACTTATTTATTGTAATTGACTATTTTGAGATTACTGCTCCTTGTTTAAAGTTATGCAAAGGGTTTTGTTTACATAATTTTCTTTATTAATTTAAGTATTCAATATATTGTTATAACATGAAATGATAAATCATATACGAGTACCTAAATCAATTTAAATGCTTCGTCCAAATCAAAAATATATACTATAAATTTATTTTTTAATGATAAAATCTATTAAATTACAGGAAGGTTATATGAATATTTACAGTTTACCGTGTAGACAGGTAATGTTAATATTAGGATTAAGGTAAGACCTCGTTGAGAGTTACAACAGTTAACTGCATTGTAATCATAATTTTTATGACCTAAGTTAATTCTAATCGGTTTATTCACTGTAAGATAGGTTAAACAAAATAAACTAACATGAGTGATAAAAATATGAAATTTAATTGCATGATTTTTATTTAGGAAAATGAATGTGACGGTACAATGTTATAGCAATATGAGGTTGTTAAGTTTTACTATGCTTCATATGCGTAGGGGCATTTAATGATTGATTTACGCCAGTTTTTCGATTTCAGATCGAAAGTTCGAAATACACCGGCTCCGGGTTAAAGTCGGTGGACACACACATCGGTTAGAGCCTATAGGCCATGCGACATCTAAGGCGTAAGTCATCTACGTAGGTCTTATGGCTTTGAATACGATATATACATATAGAGAGAGAAGGACTAGAGTGTATCGTCTGATGGGGTATGCGTGATATTTTATAAATTGGATACTAACACATTTTATCATCTGCAATGGACCAAACAAAAACCACGAAAATGTTGATTCACCGATAACACAACAATTAATATAAAAAGTATACATAAATAACCAGGATTTTTGATAAAGCAAAACGAACAAGAACATAGCTTTAAAATATTGTAGAGCACTATATAAATATTGATAATCCATCGATATAGGTAGATACATTTATATTCTTATGAAAATGTTTCGTTCCATTTGATAATAAGACAACGGTAGAAATAGGGCTCATAATGTATTATATTTTCATTTTTTTTTTTTTTTTTTTTATAAATATTGTATTACATAAACTGTACAATGAATATATAGCCATATTTGACTACGAGACGATTATTTTAGTAAAAGTTTTTAAACTGTATAGTATGAATATGTTCATTAAAACTAATAATATGTTTCCGTTAGTAATAGCGTTCTTTTTTAGTGTTTAATGCTAGATAAGAGTAGATTATACTTGCACCATTGACATTTAAAAATATTTATTTTGATTTTTAATTTTTTTATTGCTTTTAGTGATTTGACAAAATAATAAGAATGTCTAAAACACAACCTTGTTCTCAAACTATGAATATAATATACTAGTGAAGTTCATAAAACAAACAAAAAATAAATAAATAAATAAAAAATTAAGAATGATTTATATCATATACATAATAATTTGTTCAAATAAATAGTACGCTATTTAATTTCTTCAAAACAATTTTATGTTGGCAAATTATTTATTCACTTTATATCAATTCTATAAAAGTTGTTTTACAAACTTTAACTGCCGACTTTATTAGAATTCTTTAATTTTCACTTATTTCAAGTACAATGTTTACTGTTCACGTACTGTTCAGCCTAAAAGAATACGATTTTCAATATAAAAAAATTTAAAATAATTATTTAACACAATTCGAATGAAAAAATATAAGTATCCGTGTTAATATTGTGATTTTAATTCTATATTCGTCCAGGAGTGGCATTTTATAGTTATGCAGGTACATTTAAACTGATATTTTTATGACACGTTATTCAGGTCGTAAAGTGGCAAAGATACTCAAAAAGAAGTATATCATTTTGAGCTTTCCATGTAAATTTCCGTACAATTACTAATTAATTATAATATTATAATTAATGTTTAATATGAACTAGTTATTGTTTGCATAACGCTGTTTCTCGGAACTATCGGCTACGTCGATTGCCGCCTACGAAATTTAATAATTGATAATTTATTAAAAAATTTTTTAAACATTTTTCCATTCATTTAAGATTAATTAGTAATTTTTAATGTAGGCGACTACCCTGACAAGTTTTGCGTTCCCGTGAACTTTTCAAGAAAACATTGAAGAAAACGCTTTTTAAAAGCTGTGAGATGCCACTTCCCATCTCTTGACGTTATTGTATGCACAGCAAGTGGATATTGTTTTTACGGTGTTATTAATATGTTTCTTGTGCGAAATAAATTTATAAATCCAAATCGTTTCCTGTATATATTGCCTATACAAAACGCCGCCTGTAGAAAACGTATTTCGGCAGGTATGTTAAGTGTACGATTATTTCGCAATAATCGTTTTTACATCGGTACCAATGTATGTCACACAGTGTACGGATAACAATCAATAAATACAGGTAACGGATTTGAAATGAACACTAAGTAACAAGAATAGTTATAATTTTTAGAGAGTGTCACTGTCAAAAATCTGAACGCATAGTTAACACGTAAGAGATTTTTTCAAACATTCACGGCGGACTGACGCTAAACGAAGAGTCATCGATGTGGTGTTTACAGTTCACAGAGAGACAAAATGTTGTTTTCGTATTTTATTCACACAATTATGTGACCGGTAATTTGGGCTTCAAATATCTTAAGCGTTCGGTCATCGTGTAATCCGGTTTACACACGGTGTCTGGTCGCAGTTGACATATGTATTTATGATTTTTTTAGGAAAACAAGATAAAGCTCTTTTTGCCCCAAGATGAATTTAATGAAGTAACAATGCCTCCGAAATATGTAGGTACGCATTCCTATTGTTAATCTCTGTCACCTCAGTTCTTAAAATAAAATAACATCTTCTGAGGGTTGAACTTTTAACCTATAGTTCAATTTAAATATCTAGTTTCGCCTATCAGTACTATCAGAGATATTAATACACGTCTTGTGACGATTACTATGTTAAAATGCAATTTTTAAAACGCAACATGTTATTCATTACTACAATATTATAAATGTCAAGTATTAAAGTTCAGTAATTTCCAACGTCATTGGTAATATAACTTATGAGATCAATTGTATTTTTTGTAATTTATATCAATTTGATTTTTTTTTTTTGCCTTGTAAGAAGTAATCATTTTAAAATCTTTAGACAAGTTGTTCAAGTTCATTCGTTGAAATAACAATGCCCGCCGATGAATATTTGCGATTGTAGGAAACTGACATGACGGCGACAATATAACGCGAGAACTTAGAACATCCTTGAAATAAAATGAACAGTGTTTTTTGTTAAATTAAAAAAAATATATATATATATATGTATGAGTTTATTATACTCCTAAATAACTGACACGTATTGGACGTATTCGGTTTGATAAAACAAAAAAATAGTATAACAAAACTTCTACGCATGCAGAGCTAAATTTTGAACAACGCCCTAAAAAAAAAAAAATAATAATTACCAACATGTAGGTTGATTTTTAGATTACAGAGATAGAATTTAATAATTGTAAGTGGTCTATTAAAAATAAAAAATTAAATTATAATAAAAAAATACTACCCAACGAAAAAACATATTTCTAATAATAATTATTAATTACTCACTGGTATTAATGCAATATTATCAAACACCGCATACAATTGTACACACACGATATCAGCATATTAATAATTTGTAACTCGATAATTAAACATTTCCGATAAAATTCATAAGCTGAATGAAATTTGAAATCAGTTTTTGAGAGATTATAAATATTATAAGTATCTCAAGCCTAAGAGAAACCCAATTAATATAGTATTTCTTCAGGTGTCAGTACCGTCTTAGGCTCAACTTTATTTAGAGTCAACAAAAATATCATTACTATCATCGTTCTAGTACTGACAACGGTTATGAATTATTACGTTTCGCCAAACGCACGTGTCAATATAAACCACGACATTTACACGGCCGTACGAATAGCAATCGGTTACGCCCGAGCATCACAACGAAATAGTGTCTGGTACAGTCGAAAACTTCTTGGGGACATTAACATCGTGATGCATCAAATTGGTATAATGAATTGGCAATAACGGTATGACTTGACAAATTAACTAATTTATTTTGCATTGTCAAATTATGTTAATACTGAAAAAGTACAAGTCGAGTGTTCAATAAAAAGATAGGTACTTTTATTTTTTGTAAACTTGAACGGATTAAAGCGATTGAACGAAAAATAAAAAAAAATTCAATTTAATCAATTAATAATCTTATGCTCTTTTGGTTTCACAATGATGCTTATCGATTATGTAACAATGTTCTACATTAAGTGAACATAATACATACTTATCAAATAATCGTCGATTGTTATTTCTTATCAGGCCCATAGCCACGGGAGGCATTACTCTCTTGGAGCTAATCGTCGCCCCTAACAAGTATTAAATCTGCATACATATAATGTAGTAGTATGTTATGCATTGTGTTGTTATATGTCCCCATAACAAATTTGGTTTGCTTCGCCTGATGATTTGATCTGGCCATGGGCCTATTTCTTATCGGTACCTACTTGATAAATTACTTACGAGCGTACTATATTGTATGGATATACTAGAGAAATGTATAGTATTTCTGTTTTTCGGATTATTCTATATTCAATGTATTAGTCTAGGAGTATCCAACCTTATTTAAACGACGAACCAAATCTGAGATACGCTATGGCATTGCAGCTCAAAATTTTTTTAGAGTTATAAATAAAGTTATAATGTTAAATAGGTTATGAAATTAAAGAATAAATAAAAATAGATAAGAATTATTTAGATTTTAAAAAAATATATATCTATGTTTTATTTTTACTATTCGAAATTTTTTTTATTAAAATGCAAGTAAGTTACTTGACGAGAAGTTTTGAATTGCTTGTATTTTGAAATTTTTTAGCTTGCATCGAACTTTGTTGTTCCAATCAACAGAGTCGTTTTTAAATGTTCGTCGCTTAAGTTAGTTCTATGCTTAGATGTGACGTATTTCATTTTTTAAAACGTCTATTCTCATAAGTAAATGAAGTTAAATATTGAAATCATTTCACGAGTACATTTTTTCAGGTTTGACGAAATATCAGTAAACCTAATGGGACTTAATGGGCCGAAGGTTGTAGACCTTTTTTTTTAGACAATAGTATATATTTTAATTACGAGCATATACTTAGTTAGACAATTCATTATACATTTTTCAATAGTTATGCTATAATTAACTTATTCTTTATAATTATGCAATGATTATTATCCAAAAACGAACCGACTTTGCACCTTTTTATATACCAATTAGTCTCATTCCATACCATTAAAAAAATATACAAAAAACAATAGAAACTAATTTTAAATAAATTTTACTGGCTATGGAAAAAAAATATAGTTCCTAACATTTGATTTGGATAACTAATCAACCATTGTATAGTGTCCGCTAAGTCGATCAATTAGTCAACACATTATCTTACTAGCATGAAAAAAAATTAAACTGCTCGTTAGATTTTCTCGTTACATAACAAGCTTTTGAACGTATTTTTTATATAGGAGTAAACAATGCCGTCAATGATGCTAATATTTCTCAGTCCTCAATCTTATTCCATCGTACAATTCGAACGTCACATAACTGTCACTACTGAATCAACAGATTCAATTATTTTATTTAATTTACATAACAACTTTAATGAACCGCCGGAGTTCACTAATTTGATATTTCTTCCGTGCTTGTTTTCAATCCTATTCTGCAAAATCACTCAAATCCATTGTAGCTAGATTACAATCTTACCAAGTTCTGCCTGGTAGAAAAAAGTCAATAGGTAATTGGTAATCAATTGGTAAAGTCTACCTCCAAAGGCATATAAAAAAAATGTGCTTAATGGTACACAGTATGGAGAATAACAATTAACGAGCCTAAATGGAATACATTTTACGTTTTCTCTCAGTCGAAAAACTTGTCCTTCAATAACCGTATAAACACTATTGAATTACCTGCAAGCGCGAAATAAGATATTACACAGAACTAGAAACGAAGTTGATACTATCTAGTATATAAAACTAATTTCCTAAGGTACGACACTCGGTGCCATCTATCTTCAAAAGTTAAAAACTCAATGTATAGATTAATATGATTATTAAGATGCATTTTTTCGTGTATAAAATAATACCCTTAACCTTATCATAAACTAATTAGTGTTTCTTTCGAAAACTGTAAACAAATTATTTAATTTCATCCGAGTCTCAAGTTAATTATCTGAGTGCATTTACACTGTCAAAGTTAATGAAAAATTTTTAGTCTTGTGTTCGTCAAATTCTGTCCTACAGCTGGTTTGATTAGATGTGAAATAGGCGCCTGTAGGAAAAAAACTAAGACGGTTTTATATTTTCTTACTTCTAAATCATTATGTCCATTAAATGTTTACTTCAATTATTATTCTAATATCCGTTCTTAAAACGTTTCGTACGTACATGGTGCGCTCTATGAGTACGTTTGTAGTTTATGGTTGCCATTTACTTTATAAGTAAATTTTATATTCAAATTATTAAGTTCGGATTCACGAACTTTAAGCGATTGAAAACTATTTTTTTTCACCCGAACACTTTACAAGTAAATTTTACTCATTAGAGTAGAAAATATAATGGTTGAAATTTGTCAAATACAATTATTTTACAAAATATATAAGAAAAAAAAATAATAGTATGCGCCAACGTTCTACACTACTAGATAACGTTAGAACAAGGCAAAAATATTACGCCAAGGCGTAGCTCTCCATGCATTTTGATAGCTATGCTTTTACGGTAGATAGCGTTGCCATTATTATTATTATTTTGGAGATTTCATGTAAAACTAAATACTAGTCAGTGAATCCGTGGACCGCATTTACTACGTTTATATGATGGCGTTAAAACGGTTTGAAACTAAACCGTTTTGAAATTAAAACGCTTTAATGTCATGTAAACACTTAAAAACGGTTTGAAAACTGTAAGCCGTTTTAAAAGTTAAAACGCTCGCACTATTTAGTTTAAGAATTTAAAACCGTTTTATGTGCTTAAATCGGTTTATCAAATGTACATATAAACGCGGGATATGTTTTGCATTCATTGTGTTATCACTTGTGTTATCAGATTTTGTTTTATATATATTAATATATTTTTAATATTTAATACGGTACGGGAAACGGAAGTTAACTACTTTGTAGTTAATGTAGTTAACTAAAGTAAAAAAAATTCAATACCTACCGTGTAATTAATTCGTTTTTAGTAATTACCTATTAGCTATTAGATAAGTTGATTAATAACAGTGCATGAAAAATGGCATCTCCGACACCGAAAAAACGAAAGAGAATTTCTTGGTCAGATAAAGAAGTGAAAGATTTATTAGCAATCTTCAAAGAAAAAAATATAATGTCTGCTTTGGATGGAAAAAGATACAGAAATGGAGAAGTAATAAATATTTGTTATCTTTAAGTCTCAACTTCAGTATGTTTGTAAATATATTTTTGTCATGTAGATTTCGGGAGCTGTTCAATTAGAAATGACGGCTTTAGGATACAATAAAACTGTTGAACAAATAGTAGCAAATATTAACAACATTTTATGTTTTAACAACTTTCTTTTATTAGTTATCATTTTAAACACTTTTTTTCTTCGCACTTCAGCTGTCAATCTTCTGCGTTTTAATTCAGCAAGAATTGAAACAATTAATTTAAATTTTGTCATCATTTATAAATATTGTAAATTTGTATTTTATAACAAAATGAATAAACCATCTCGTATTATTATCTAATATGAAAATTTGAATCAAATCAAATCAATTATCAAGTATTCTCTTGGAACAAACGAATAAAGTCATGGAGTAAAAATATTAAATTTAAAACGGTTTATAAAATATTTATAAAACCGATTTATATTTGTTCGTATATAAACACCTAAAAACTGTTTAAGCTTTAACCATTTTAAATAATATTAAAACGGTTTAGTTTCAAACCGTTTTAACGCTATCATTTATTGATATGATTACTTTTTTTATTAAATCGGTTCTACTTGTAAACAATTATTATTATTGTATAATATAATAATTATTATTACTTATTGTAAACAATTATTTAGAAATTCCTTCCATCTTTGATTCATATGTTATCGTTAAATATGTCTCTGCGGTTAGGTTAGATTCAACTAACCAATAATTTGACTAGATAAAGATTACACAAAAATCTGATTGTAATTTTAACTCATGGCGAAGAAAACAATGAGGTTTTATAATTTAACATCGAAGTTTTTCGATACATTATTCGTTTTGTTCAGAAATTATTGATTAAGTAAATAAGAATGAGAGTTTTATCGTTAGAGAGTCCTACGATTCTCAGTTATTTTACGATTGATTTCTATATGTGTTATAAAATTTTAAAACGTAAATAATATTGTATTAAATAAGTGAATACTAGAATATATTATAATTGCTGTTGCGATTATTGCTATGGTACGTTTTTCTTTTTTTTTATAAAACCTCGTCCTTTTCACCATCAAGAATAAAACTCTGGGCTCACGACCTCTGCGTGCCGATGTCGTTTATAGACTAAAATCGAACGATGGTGGACAAGAAGAACATTTATACGTTTTAATACTGTGTTTTCTGATTTAAGCGATAGTAACGTAACCGTTCGGACGCTCAGTCCAGCTCAGGGCCCGATTAACAGGTACGCCGAACACGTGAGTTTATATTTTATTTATTTTAATCGATGGCGTACAACAATAACACGATACAGTTTTTCGGTGCACAGTAATTATTTCCGATGGCACGTGAATCCGTGAAACATCGAACGCGTTTACATCGACGATGTGATTGTTGCACGACAAACTCATTACGGCGTTACGCATCGAAGCAAGTTAGGTCAGGTCGACGCTATGGTAAACGCAGCGATGAATATATTGATGATCGTTATAAGGAATACTCCCAGGACCGCGTAGTTGTTAAGTTGAACCGCGTCCACGTTCGCCGCGTTCTCGCCACCACTGCCTCCGCAGCAGCGCATGCGTTCTTTGAAAATGAGCATCGTTCCCACTATCACCTGCAGACAATGAACATGGTGTTAATAGATACGGATGGGGACGGTCGGTGTTAAGGGTGTATTTCCGTGGGCAGCGATCACCCTCTCGCCACCTTCTGGAACGCAGTTTTTATTTTTAGACTTCGAGCAAACCGAGAAGTGCACTGGTTTTACCGTGAAGCGGGGTTTTTTTTTTATACCTATGTGCACTGTTTTTTCATACATAACGATTGTTCTGATCATCACGATCATCTAAAGACATTTCTGACGGGAAATCGTATACATTTGATTTCCTAACGGTTTTGTTGACAATTGCAAGCAATTGACGACGGAACACAAAAAACGAAAAGATTTAAACAATATTTTTTCATAATATTTTTTTAAAAGCTCAAAAAAAAAAAAAAAAATGTCAATTAGTTTTAAATTTAAAATACCAATACAGCAATATAGTTCACTTTATCGCATCCGAAATAAAGCATGATTGGTTTTTTTTCACATAAACATTACCGTAGTAATAAGTACTTAGAGCCTCCCGAAGATAAAAATCAAGGGGGGGGGGGGTTGAATAATATGAAAAATTCTGACTACAATTTTTTTACTCAATGTATGCAGTATAAATAACTATATGTAATCATATTTTTACTTTTTAACATGTATATATGTGTCAGTGTCGCACGACCTTAAAATTGACAATTTAATTATATATATATATAATAATATTTTATATTGTATAATAAGTAGTTATATAAATTTTATTCGTGTGTACACTGTATTATGAAATATGTAATATTTGTTTTCCGTAAATAAAATTAGATCCTTCTGTGATATAAAGAAACAAGTCCGACTGCCGACTGGTGTTTTCGTTGGGGTGGGGGAGTTAGACACCCCCCAAAGACCCCCCTTCGGGACGGCCTTGAAGTACTTATGAATTATGATATGTCATGTGTACATGTGTACATCACACGTACACCGAATATTAAATAATATTTCATACGGTCATGCAAATAATTTATATTTATACAATTTTCAGGTTATAATGACAGAAAACCGTGGCTATTTTCTGTTTCAAATTCAAATTTAATAATTTTATAATTCCCTTTATGATTAGTGATTTTTAAAAAAAAAATCTGTTATGAAACCATACGTAAATAGGAACAGGGACGCTTTTGGCAGGTGAACCACCCGTGTCACCGTGTACGTTTCCACCAGTCTTCCGAAATAAAACTCTTGAACTCGAGGTTTACGCGTCACTAAAAATAATATTAAGCTCCGCGGATAACGATCGTATTTTTTTTCAGCGGTTATCTGTTTGTTTCGAAACGGGTACATAAACGTTAAACACGATGGGATCGTAGACGTACGATTACAGACCGCGCCTGGGTACACGAAATGTCTGCGCAACGGTACATTACAATGTTATGTATTACTACACGTGTTTCACGATTACTTGTAATATCAGGCTGCACACGATCAGTGCCAATAGAACGATAAAGTTCGTAGGGTTGTCGTGGCGATACTCGATTATGTACCGGAGCTGATTGGCGTTGGCCGTCAGGAGCGAGATGTCCATCAGGCCCTGAGCCATCGTCTTCTTGGCGGAGAACGTGACGTTGCTCACCTTGCTGAAAGAACGGGACAGCATGGTCTTCGAACTTCCGACCTGGGGACCATCGTCCACTTCCAAGCCCGTAACGTCCTTGTTTTCCATTTACGGCGAGAATTACGATTTCGAATGTGTTACGTATGTCAACAACTACAACGTGTTCTTGCCGACGGATAAATCGCACTGAATGCGTTGAATCATCGTTGCATCGTTGAACACACGCGGCCATATCGCGTCACAGGACGTCGCGGGTGACCGCAGACCGTAAAAGATATTATTGGCTCTGGGCGGTGAGCGCGTTCAGGAAACATATCGGACGCGTTTCAACGCGAGCGCGCGCGGAATTTTCATTTCAATTCAATTCAATTCAATTCAAATCGGCGGTCGGCATGGAATTCTGATCCTAGACGAATACGACCTTCGAGCGAGCGGTGCGCGTCCTATAGAAAAATTCCCGTTTTCTCATCGTTTCAACGCCGCCACTGACATCGAGTGCGACCGAAACGTGTGAAGCGATACGGTAATAATTTTTTTTTTTTTCATCTGTGTTTATCTCAATTACGTACAAAATAGTTAAACACATGGATTGGTCTATCTTCTGAAACCATAGTTAGTGTTGGAGGAAGAGAGTCGACTTTTTTCATAATGTATTGACAATTAGCAAATATGCGAGTAATTGATAAGATATGAATATATTAACAATACAAATACTTCCTATAGCGAAAAAACTTTAGTACCTTTTTAAAATTATTTTGTTGCTCTTATGCGCATCACCCTCCAGGAGTATCCTGAGAAGAGGAGACATGTGTTATCAGTATAAATTACGTTATAATAATAATAATATTATTTATAATAGTAATAGTAATATATGTTTACCGCGTTTTATCGATAAAACCGTAAGAGATACGGTGGTACACAGTCGGTAAAACCGACATCCTTGACATACCAGTGGCACGCCGTCGCGGTCGACAGCGCGCAACGCACCTACGCGGCACATTCGAACAGGGACGATAAGATGACGGGTAATCGTAAACGATGAACCACAAAAATTATCGCCACGCACGTAAAGGACACGCGTGCACAACTCGACGGGTCACGGTCCTACGAGAACGTGGTTATGTAGTGCGAGCTTTGGCGCAGAGAACCGTCCCTCCGTCTGTACCCCGTTGGGCGAATAAGTCCGTCTGAAGAGCGCGGTCACGGCGCGAAATCCGCTGGCAGTAGTACGACACTCTTTTTTATAGTTTTAATTATTTTCACCGTCGACTAAGTCGTATTTTATTCTCTTAAGATAAATTACTCGACGGTGGAATTGATTCAATCCATGTGTTCACTGTTTATTCTTGCAGTTTAAAAAAATTCGAATTATTTGTTCCCGTTTTATCATAGCACTTTTGTTAATTATTAGAAATTTAACATGTAGTCAGAGTCTATCACGATAGTCAAAACATCAAAAAATTGAAAATAATCGTACAATAATACGGTTTGATATATTATTTTTCTATAGACCTATCGATTGTTATACTTCAGGTTTTGTGAATAAACACACGACCGTTTTGTAGGAACAAGATATTTTGTAAAATATTAATGATAGACTACCTGAAGGGTTTTTAGTATCTACTCTAGTTATTTGTATGACCGTCAATTGGTATAGGTAAATTGGTGCAAAATAGAGTGTCCCGACAATTGGGCGAAGAAAATTGAGCACGAGCAATTGAACGAATATAAGAAACATATTTTATAATTCAATTAGTTAATAAGAATTAGGTTTCTTTTCTTGTCTTTGTTTGTTAATTTGTATTAATTTTTTAGGTTTAGCTTTTGTTTACTCAACACCTTCTGTAACCACTCATTCGAGATTGTATAAAATATTAAAATCATCATTGCGAATAAAAAATATATGCGAACAATTTGATTATAGGTAATTACATAAAAAAATATTTTTAAAAGGAATTTCTCAAATTATTTCATGTAGGTATTGATTATGAATTTTATTTTATTTTTATTGTGCACCGTATTATACCGTATATACTAGTGTGTTAATTTGTATTATATTAATATAATTTTTAAAATTTACTATTCCTATACATACTTTTGAAAAAACAGTTAGTATAAAGCTTCAGACCGTTATTCAACATTTGAAATTAAATCCATATAAAATATTGTCATTGTGCAGGATAAATTATTATTTATTTTATTTATATTGCGGAATGATAGCGAGTAGGTATTAAGTATACTATAGTAAAATATAATTATTACACGTATAATAGTAAATAGTAATAAAAAATACTATAAGTTGTACTGCGAATCTTCTTCGAAAAAAGTAATAAAATTGTATTATTGAACCATTTTCGCTTGACTTAAAATTTAGCAATCGTTAAATTAATTAGTAATACAAAAACATGTGTATATTTTTTTTTAGATTTATTTATGTAACAAACAGTCGGTTATACTAGAAAGCAAAATCTAAATTAAAGACATAAAAAAAATAATTAGGTAAACCATTTTCACTATATTTTTTAAAGATTCATCTTCTCCATAATATTTTCGAGGCTTATTCTCACTTTCATCTAAAATTATTTCGTTTACTATTAATAATTCTTATTATTTGTTTTCAACAGTATCCATAAAAAAAATGATAATAATTATTTTTTAAATTACCATGACGTCCAACTATCAAGTAATCATCAAATGAAAATAAAAATGATAATTTAAATACTTTGTGAATTATTTCACAAATAAAAGCATGTAAATTACGATTACATATACATGTATTTTACATTCACGTCATGACTGCCAGTCGCGTAACATGGTCTCAAAAGATATTCAGTGCATTTTCATTTTATGATTTTATGCCTTTTGTTTTTTTCATATTTCATGGTTTTTACCACATTCAAGCACCAAATGATTTATCCTATTCATTTTAAACTTTACATTCTAAATGAAAACAAATCCAAGTACTTTATCAGGATTAGAAATCAATATTCGACAGTGGTACTACATAATTACCAATAAAATATTTAAGTCTATGAATAATCCACATTGACACGATAATGACACAAAATTATAAAAGTAGTACCTACCTATACAATTATACCACTATACATTTTCGCGTGCGTATAATTTTATCCATCATCAAAATACAGAATGATAAGATCTGTTTTTAACTCTCCATAATACGTGGTGTTATGGTAAAAAAAAAATCATAATCTGTATGTAACAGTAAACTAAATTATTTAAAACATAAACCTACGATTATCAATATTTTATTCAAAATATTTTAACAACAATAACAATAAGAAAAATACTACGAGTAGGTATATATATAAGTACTACACGCGTTGTTCTAATTTTCACATTATTCTACAGTTGCCCTTTCCCAATATCTATTTCACAATGTATTGGAATGAACTAAATCCACAGAAACACAATGTTTTATTTAAATTTGATGGTAAAATCTTAAAAAAAGACAACGATGGAGTGCTGGTAAACATTAAAACAAACATTATACATTTTATCAATTTATTTTTTTCATCATCCAATATACATGGTTTTTACCACTTAACCGACGAAACGAGGCATTTCACTGAAAAGTAAGTGTTCTATTATTTTTACTTATAAGTAATATATTAACAGTCATATTTATTCAAATCAATTTTGTACAACTAAACCAAGGTGACTATATAAGTAAAAATAAAAAAAATCAGCAGACCTTATTTTTGTTTTTGAATGACCTTTTTCTTGCTTCCATTCAATACCCAACAACCCGAACCTAAATAGTTAAGTACTTACTGGTTAATACTTAGTCAATAAAAATACAAAATTACTAAAGAACTGATTTTTGAAACACTCAAACGTTTAAAGTTTATTCATGGGGTATACACACAATGATATCACATCAACTGTTGATAAATAATAAACTTACTAAAGGTATAAAATATTTGATAACAATATTTCCATTATAAAGTGTATTGATGAATACATGTAATTTAAATATAATACTATTTTACAATAGCATATATTTGGGTCGCTGTACATTGCATCTCATTTTAAATTTTTTTAATAATTTAAAAATATTTTTAAATGTGTAATATTTCCTAATATAAAAATTATATAAACACATTTACCATCACATTACATTTTAAACACTCTTTGCGTTGTTAATGAAAAATAATTGAAATTTAAAAACAGGTGCCCTGATAGTATAAAATAATTAGAATTTAAAAATACGTCTAATAGCTTGTAAGAAGTTCGTTTGGAAAAATCTGGGATAAATTATAACCTACATAAAACAGTTATTAAACCCACTGACTGTACTAATTACTGACAATATGATACTTAGAGTTTAATATTATGTAACAGGCTTGTTTGGATGATGGCGATTGGTTTGAGCATCTACGGCTCTGCGATATTAGGGTCGTCCACTTGGACTCGTTATCAAGAAAATCCAACAGTGATATCCATGGACAGGGAGTTCAAGGAATGGACCACTGCGCTTCCCGCATTCACTTTGTGTCCCACTGATGAACATAAAATCGACGATGACCGTTTTGATAACCTGATAAAGACAAAGTATGTGTAAACTTTTATCATAAAATATAATGATATTAATCAGTGATAATTGATAATGACTGATCTCAAATCACCTAAAATAATATGTTAACATCACAAATGACGTAGGTATACGTTTGGTCACGATATACTTAACGTAAGAACCAATGAAAAATAGGTAGACATTTTAAATGTAATAATAGCATGCATTTATTAGAAGGATGGTTATTCGAACTCATGATCTATAATTATAATTGTTTTATGAATCATATTACATTTCGGCAACATGTCGGTGACATGATCATATAATACTCAGCATGTGACCAATCATGTTCTATCGTCTTGCTTCAATGGTTTTGAGTATCTCTCTGCGTTCATTTATTTCACTGAGTATGCTTTCGTTGGTACGATGTTCTGTCCAACTCACTCGCAACATTCTTCTCCAACACCACATTCAAACATTTAAAGGACTCGTTGTTCCACCATATTTAGTATCCAATTCTTGTAGCCGTATAGCGCCACTTTATAACCATCAATGTCATATTTCATAAGTCACAGAACAACAACAACGAATACAGTTATATTATTACACATCATTATTTACTTTATAATCGTACAGTTTTTAAGCATTCCTTTTGCTCTCAGTTTTTCGACATATTCAGACTCGGAAAAAGATGACTTACGGGCATTTTTGGTTCTGTTGGCAAACGCTACCTATGGAACATTCAACGACGTATTCGAGAATAATCAAATACAACAGAAAGATTACTTGAGTGTCCTTAATTCTCTGCGCAGTGATATATCGTATGAAGTCAGTAACAGTCACTTAGAGATATTTTCTCCTTACAGCTTATTATCTACGATAACAGAATTGGGTTCTTGTTATTCGTACAACGGAGAAATCGCACTTTACAATAGTTACGAGTGGGTAAATATAAAGAAAATAAAGGACGCATACAAGACGTGCTTCAGGGTAGTGTAACGTTTCGCAGATATTGGATGAGTCGCAACACAAGTATGTTGCCGAGAATTGGTGTGATTTCGGGCACCCCTTTGGATGGTGATATTTTCATACAGATCACATCCATAAGCTTTGGATATCAGGTACCGTTTTCGCTTTCATCGCGACAATACTTGATCTTCTAAAACCAAACGTTTTGTTCACCTATTAGGGATTTTTGCATTCTCCTTATGAGGTCCCGGACATAGCTTACCGTACATACCAATCTGACTTGGGTTTTTACAAGACATTGGACGTGACCGCACTGAGTATATACAGTGCGCCCGAGATCATTTCGCTCACGCCTAAGCAAAGAGGATGCAGATTTCTGAACGAAAGCAACTTAGAAATAAGTCCCGTGTACACGTACAATATGTGTCGAATTCAATGTCGAATGGACCAAGCGAAAAAACTCTGCGGTTGTATCCCATACTTTTATAAACCACGTAGTAAGTGTTTTTGTCGGTAGGTAGCAAAATAATAATTAGTAGCTAGTGGTAATTATCGGTATATTAGAACAATAACGATTAGGGGCGAAGGCAGGTTTGAAAATTATTTACGAAATTTCGTAATTACTGAATTTAACTGAAACTACAGGCACCTATTTGGTAAGGGGCCCAGGTCTTATAATTTTTGAGAGGGCCTACCGGGATTTTCCCGGTATCCCGGTGGGCCAGTACGCGCCTATATGAGCTCAATTTTTATGGTATTGATATCACGAAAACTGTTTTATAACGATCACATACATAGAAATGTATAATATACCAAAAATAAAGTTTATAAGGTTCGCGTAATAACGATTGTCGTAAGCTGAGGAGGAGCCAGTGTTTCCCAATTTTTAATAGACCGTGAACGTGTATTTAAAAAAGAATATTATCTGATTTCTGAGTACAAAATAGTAAATAAAAATTTACTATTTACCGATTTTAGCATTTGATCATAGGACAAAGAATTGCCGACTTTTTAAAAAATTTTAGAGTGGGGCATTTGCCATAGTTTCCCCCTCCCCAAATGACGCCACTGGTTAGAGGTACCTATTAGATCTAAGTTATTTTTATTTTATTTTATTTTTAAGTATAAATGTATAAAAAAAAGTGTAGATTAATTAATAAAATAAAAAATAAAATAATCTTTTTTATCCAGATATATAGTACTTTATCTTTTATCTTTATCTAGATACATTTTTAGTTATCTTTACGCAACACTGGTAATGTATAATATAAAAATGTATAGATTTTATTTGTAAGTCTCATTTGAACCTTTGAAATAAATATTAAATTTGCAGGCTAGGTCATATTTTTATAACATTTTTTCTAATATTTTGAGGTTGAACCTCTATACTCTCTCCACTAGCGTTTGTGCCTGATAACGATGCAACAACAATCCTACATGAAAACGCAAGTCGATGATGTAATCATTTTACAGCGCAATCACTTTCCCTCCCTTCCGGGACGAATCTCTCTATAAAAAAAAAAAAATCAAAGACCAATATTATAACGTATCATAACGACTTTTGTTGCGTAGCCTACAATGTGTACAAGTATGGGACTTTTTCGACAAATAGAAATTGTCAAATTTTCTTCGTTGGATGAGTGGTGAAAACTATTTTTATATTTAGTTTGCCGGGATTTTTGATGCAATTTTAAGAATACGGCATGATTAAGTTTTCAATAACTCGAATTTACAAAATGATTCAAGTTTAACGGTTTCTATAAAAATAAACATGTATTGTGTGTGCAGTTCAAGGCGTTAAACAATCAATGTATTTTAATCAAATTATTACTAATGCCATGTTTCTAATCTGACAAACTATGAAACCATTTGAAAATGATAAAATCTGATTATTATATTTCCAGAAAATGATAAAATATGTGATGTCAAAGGTATGCATTGTTTGGACCAATATAAGGGTAAACCGAATATTTGATATGATTTAAATGTTTAATCTAAATTAGACATTGCATTTGTGTTTCAGAATTTCTTTTAAAACTCAGGAACACGACTGGAGATGATGTTAAAGTAAACTGTGGTTGTTATCCACCCTGCGATGATGTTAATTATATCGTAGAAGAAGATAGCACAATACAATGGTAATGAAATTTTAATAATTATGTAAATAAATTTATAAATAATCTATAATATTGTCTATTTGTGTTGGATTATTTTAAATTTGACTGGTGAAATGAAAAACTAGATCTATATGAGCATAACA
Source organism: Sipha flava (assembly GCF_003268045.1). NCBI lineage: Eukaryota > Metazoa > Arthropoda > Insecta > Hemiptera > Aphididae > Sipha > Sipha flava. The sequence goes on along the minus strand of NW_020273625.1, from coordinate 354,167 downwards.
AAAATATAGATTACATATTAAGATTTATACTAAAAATTCAAGAATTCTAAAAAATTAAAAATTTTCTCGTAGCCTTTGTAGTATGTCAACTTGATTTGTTTCCAGGATTCAAAAATACAATAAGAAATATTTGTGATTCAATGACCGTCGCGTAAATTTAACGTATAGTAACGAACACTGTCAGAATATAGCTTTTTTTTCTGTTACCCTTTATACAGTCTCGTGGTATAACTAATGATTTTATATTTATTGATTTTAACTTATAATACCATTTTAAATCTTGAATTAAATGATTCTTCAAATAATAATTAATTTTAATAACAATATTTTACGTATACGTATTACTTATAGTTTTTAGTTAATTATTATAACAATTGAAAATATTTGATATTGTATATAATATTTGTGGTTCAAAGGTGAAAAAAAGGTTAGAGGTACTATGTTAATACAATTTATGGATATATTTTGTATAGTATAATTCTATGTAGACCACTGGTCGTTTGCTTTATGATAATTAATATTGTTTTTATTTGTAGGTTTCTCGGAACTAATTTAAAGTGGGGACTCATCAAATATCCTCGTCTTCGTTTAAAAAGAAACGTTTTATTTGGTTTCACTGACGTTTTGGGTAATCCATATTTAAAATTTATCACACATTAATACAGCTAATAATTATTTTATATAACATTTCAGTATCTATTGGAGGGACTGCCGGACTATTCCTGGGATGTTCCGTCTTAAGTTTCTTGGAAATTATTTATTTTTTCACATTTCGTTTGGCATACACTTTATTTTGTAAGCAATAAAAATATTATTGATGAACTAGAAAAACTTTTCATCATTAAATACTTATTTTTATATGAGTTATATTATTAGTAGATTATAGAATAGTTCAATTAAAATTATTTTACTTTACTAAATATTTGACATTCCACTTTGAATTCATTTTATACAATAAATCAACTGTTATGAGTTAAAGTTATACTTCTCGATCTACAGTTATTATTATTTGTTCAACACATTAAATTTATGTAAGATCAAAATGATGAATATTTTTTTCCCCCGTTTTTATTGGAAAATATTTGGTCACATTATTTAAAATCCTAACGATTATTCAATGAACAACTTCGTCATATTCATGAATTAGTTTTTTAAAGAAAACGAATAAACTGCCACAAAATATTTAAATAAATATATGTAGGATAAAATGTAACACTTAATTTATATTTATTACAAAATTAAAATTAAATTAATATAGAACCGTAGTTGAGTAATAATATAAACGGTTTACATAAAATCATAGTAAAAAAGGCTACTGCACTATTCGATATAACTTACTCCGATATTTGGAACGGGGGCTATATTAGCCAATATTTTACCGTAAAACTGGAAAAATTGTATTTACTGGCTCTCGGTATGAACCAATATGCTAGCACGTTACAAACGTCCACGAAGTTAATTCCAACAAGTCGATCAATCCACTCAAAATCCATTTACAATTTTTAAAAATAAATTTGCGAAAACTATTCGCATTCAACTTGATGGTGCTGTATAACAAATGTGCATTTATCATTATAATATGTTAGGTATTTAAAATATAATTTTCTTTTTTTCTCGTCATTAAAATAATTTATTATCGTTGTAATCGTGTTTTTCTCCTTTTTTTTTCTTTTAGACTTTGCTGTTGAGTAAATCTTTTGGTAATTTTCTTTTAAAGCAACGAGGAGAAATTATAAAAATAATTTTGGATATGAATGGATTAATGTGATTCTAAGTATCAATGTGAAATGTTTTATACATGTGATAGTCTAAGACATTGTATGGATTTGAAGATAATATGATGTGAAGTATAATTACTTATATACCATGAATCATTAGTGATTAGGCGAAAACTTGTGAATTGGAAATACTAGAAAATTTTCATGTTTCCGGATCCAATTGAACCACTATTATTAACGTGTGATTGTTTGTTATCGTATGATATTGTTCAATGCGGTATGCGAATGGGTCACAAATTATATCTGAAATATGTATTCGTTTAAATAAACCGATGTTTCACTACCACATTGTATTGCTATTGTAATATTTTATGCATGGCCATCGCTGCGCAAAAAATTATTCATACACTCATTAAATACTCAGCAATTTGTTAGGCAAGTAGGCAACTCATCATGGCGATGTGACCTTACAATATCGTTTCCATACATTTTACTTTCCCTTCCAAATTATTGTAATTAAAATGTTAAAATGTCTTTGTAATCACGAGTTATGTAAATTAATTGTTGCTATTAATTTTTCTTTGTTGTTGCCGTATGCACTTTTGGCCAACGCCCGTAAACGTCTGTTGTTTGTCGTCCGCTATTGCATATAACACGGTCGTCGTCTTATCTTTGATTATTATTATTTTTATTATTCGCCGTTCCGGCTATGCAGTGGCGCAAATTAGCCTTAATTTCTAGTAGTGTAGAGACAATTTCTTATGTTTAACCTTCAAATACTCCGACTTCCTTTGTATCACTCCTATACGAACAATTTTTTTCTTTACAAAAATTGTATTTCATAAAAATCATAGAAAAATATCGATTTATTTTAAATTTAAAAACTTAATTATTATAATATAAAAAAAATTTAACATTTTATATTTTAAATCAAGTATAGAATTACAGAATATGATCTCCCGATTGTATCACTTAAATAATATTTGTTATCAGAGAAAATGATAAGTATATGTTAGCAATCCTTGCAGTCGAATTTGTGTTGACTGTCACATAAAAAATCGTTTCTTAAATATGAAGCTAGAAAAAGTAAGAAAATTATGGCAATTTACAAATTAATTAAAAATTTTAAATTATTGTAATTCCTAGGGATAAAACTAAAATTATATTCATCGACTCCTGGTATATTTTCGAGAAATAAAAACATAAAAATTTAAAATACATACATTTAATTTATATAGATTTCAGCAAATCAAGTTTAAAGGTATTTATTAAATTATTATTATTCATTACAAAGCACTTCTTGAAATAATAATTGATGTCAAGATTTTTTCAAACCTCGAAAACCGTGCAACAATTAAAGATTAAAAATTGTATGAATTATAAATTTTTTAATTATATAAATATGGAAAATGTAATATAACTCAAGAGAATATTTAGTATATATAATCAATTAAATTGTTGCTCAATAATATTTGTTCTGTACGAATTTAAAAATGCAATTTATACGGCGTAGTGTATAGGCAATTGAAATACGATTTGTAAAAAACATCTTGCTACTTGCGATACAATACGTGTTTTATGTATGTAAAAAAATAAATATATTATATATTGTAATAGATACATATAATTTTAATATAAATCGTTTTTTCGTACTACGATAACATAATATTGCCATTCATATTACCGTAGTTTCTGAGCATACTAAATTAAAAAAAAAAAAAAAAAAAAAAAAAAAAAACATTAACATATTATTTGTGTTGTCATTTTTTTTAAATTTTTTAAACTGTAGCATTTGATTTCTAGACTAATACTCCAAGAGTCCAAGAAATATTTTTGAGATCAATTGAAAATCTAAACTTTATTTTTTTTAAAATTAATTCAACTGAGTGATAAACATTTTGGTCACACAGGACAATGACAATAATATTAATTCTTAATGCATGTCTTATTTATCTACCGAATACTTACTCAACTTTACCAAATTCTATGCACCGATTTCGTATTAACAGTAAAAAACGAGAACGGTTAAAAAAAAATCTTTGACTCTCGGGCGAGACCTCAGGTATTTTTGTTATAAACTAAAAAATATTTAAAACTAATGTCAGGATGAATAAAAATTAATTTATAGCAGCAAACTATGTACAATTCGGGGTTTTATTTATTTTAGTTCAAAATACCAATTATTTTAAGTTATTATTAATTAACAATTAACAGAAATGCATTATTACATATATATTTATATAATTGATATTCTTTTTGCTTTCAAGGTTGTAGAAAAATACCTCCTTAGTATTTGTAAAGTATATGCCGTACATTTGCTTAAGAAATAATCTATGGACGTTGTACACATTTTTTTAAACTCTTTTAGATTCTATTTTAGATTCTACTTTATGAACGTATATTACACGTTCATACTCATTAATATCGAGCACTTAATGCATTTGACATTGTGATATTCTACTATAAAATAAATATTACCAAGATTTAAGTAAAAAGATGACATAGATAGCAATCATTATCTCCCTAATGATAATAATAATTCTGGGAGTGTGAAAGTAATGATTATTGAAATAATTATATCAATGAATTCACGTTGAAGGATAAATGTTGAATGTGTAATAATTGTATGTTATCATGAATAATTTGATATGCTACATGATGATTTTTCGTCTTGAGGTAGGCGATATGGTACAATATAGTTATTTTAATTTTATGTTACTAATAAATATTTATAAAAAAAAAATAATAATAATAAAATATAAGCATTGGAGTAAATAATTTAAGTCAACCAAAACAATTCTGATAACAATAAGGTAACCAAAACCATTATGATAAAATATGTTCCAACACGTTATGATATTTTTAGGTAGCCTGTAGTCTGTAGACTCATTGTCACTTTGTCACTTTGAATGTGCTACTAATTGTCTAAAACCTGCGTTTCAATACGAAATATTTAGGGGTTGAACAATACTATGTTACATTAAATGTTCCGAAAACATCGTATGGAATGATTCAGACAACAGTAATCACAGCATATTTTTTTCGATTTATAAATACAGAATTATTATAATTAGATTCCAGGGAGATCACTATAATACAATTATTTTAAAAATCATAGTTTTACTTATTAATACTTTAATTATCATCACAATACTATTTGTAAGAAAACATTTTGCAATGTCTCGGGACTCAAAGATAATAGTAGGTTAAATGTTATGTTTGCTACTATGTTAAATGTGTGTATAGCTGATCATGCCATATGTGTGTTCGTTATAAATATTCATAAACAAAAATAAGGTACATTAAAAAATAACGTGGGTAACACTCCTCAGGGTTTTGTCATTAAATTCGGAATCAGAACAATGGCATGAAATTAAAAAAAAATTGACTAAATATATGATATAATATAATATATAATAGTGGTTACCATAAAAATAACGTACAATACGAATATAACGTTAATTTATGAACTCCGGTTTAGACGCTTACTATTATAATAGTTTATAATTATAATTATCATAAACAATAAGTAGTGGTTTGTGGGTGATGGTAGAGAAAGATCAAATAAATTATCATGCAATTTTTCAACAAGTGTATTGAACAATATGATGAATTTAAATTTTGGAAATTAAATCTTTTGAAAATGAATTTTATATGTGTGTATTATTTTGATTGCACAAATTATAATGTAAGCACCCTATTATAGTACTTGTGTAAGTGTGTCAATTCACTGATGTAAAAAATTGCAAATAACTTCAATTGAAATCAAGATTCGGACCTTCACCACTGGTAATATAACTGAATTATGCACTTTTTTTATATTAAACGATCTTTTATAATGAGGTTCTAAGAATCAAATACATAAAAGATTATTTATTTCTTATCAAACATTTGTAAATATGTACATATAAAATAATATTTCAAAAGAGTAGGTTATTTTAAACATTCAGCATTTGTTTCCTAAACCAATTTCCAGTGTTCGACTATGTAGAACATAAATATTATATTCTAAACAATTTAATTTATAGTTATATTTTATAAAAAGTATTTCTTTTATAAATAAAACGTTTATGCTATAATTTACATTGATTTACATATGTTTGATTTTTCTTGTTTTGTTTATTCGTTTTAATATTATGGACTGTTAAAACTTTAAAAAAACTGAATACACATATTAGCATGATTATATATTTACTATAATAATAATTTTAACTGTTTAACAAAGTTTAAAGGTTATATTCTTTTTTTTTTTTTTTTGTACAAATATATTACGAAATAGATACTGAATTATACTTTCATACATATACCTGAATAATACATTTGTTCTTTCAGAATAGTTTTTTGAAACCCAATGATACATTGATTTCAAATGTATATGAACAATGCTCTCATATTAATCACCCGTTTCGTATTCCACCCGATACTCGCGCATTTTAGCATTTTATTAACACTTGTTGGCTTTATAGCCAGTTTTCATAAATTTACTTATTATTTTATATTTTCATTGTTTTATGTTTAAAATAGCATTACATTTTTGATGTAATAATCATTTTATGTAATGTTAAACAGTATAAAATAGGAAAAGATGAAGTATGATTGCTTTAATCGAAAATATAGGATTAATTATTGAAGCACCAGTAGATATAATTAATAAAATTCCATACTATAACTCGGAGCTATATTATAGCATGATAACAAATGTTAGAATATAATTATTTTACATCATATCTATAATAATATAGTGTTTTATAACAGTAAATAAAATATGTTTTTTAGATGAATGATTAACAAAACAATGAATACATTGTCTTATACAGCTTTAATCTAATTATAAACAATATATTGAAAAGGCATCAGTGTAATAATATTCTCTTAGGCTTTTGTAACCGTACTCGTAACTATGATAATTAGCAATAATTATAATCAGTATTATACAGTCAAAAACATTATCGTTGAATATAAAATAAATAATGCTGATGAAAATGTTAGTTACGCTCGTCATAAAATTATATAGGAATAATTATAATGTTTTCTAATGCATCAAAACCCTACGACTATGATATATTATTATATTATATACGTGTAAAACGATTGTAAATTCCACAACATCATTGCGGAGACGAATAAAAATATACTCGCAGGGCACATTTTCCATGTTTCACACGGTATTATATTTTTATATCGATCAAAACCCAACTATAGATCCTTACTATCATTATTGTTCTCAATAACATATGCCCGTAAAAACCTCTAAAGTTTTGAACTGCTGCGGTTTTAGATATTGCAATCTCGATTGGTGAGGCAACGATGAAGTCTCGGGTCAATCACGTGTGCCGTTGTCTCCGCGCGTCGAGCAGTAGTAGTGGTAGTAGTAGTACGTGTTCTGATGGCCAATCGATTGAGATGCCACGGTCTGCCTCCAGGCATCGTCCGGACTCACGCCGTGGTTCTAACTATCCAGTGCCCACGAATAATCATACTATTATGGCCGATAGGCTTTGAACGTGGGAAGTGAAGAGGTTTTCTTGTAGGTCACAACGATACAACCATACCACGTCTATCGTTTTGAAACTCAAAGGTTTTTTTTTTCGAAGCGTGACACCAAGTCTTGGTTTTCGTGCGACGATCGCCTAGGTTTTCCAACGTACTCACGTCATTATTATTAAATGACGACGTGGAGGCGAGCAGCTGCCTTGAGGTGTACCATATTCTCCTGCGGGACTTATTGTAAGATTTTTTTCAACTACGCATTTTTTTTAAATAAACCTATCAAAATAGACCTTTGCTCTTGAAATATAATATCAAATTATAGTTACAAATAATATTTTCAACATTTAGGAGGAATAATTTAAAATGTAATCTATTAAGAAGAAATAAAATAATGAACATGTATGATAAATAAAAATCCATGAGTACGTACATGTTATGTGTAAAACTGTGTGCTATTAGTTCGAACACCGAATAAGATACACACCCTTTTAGTTTCTCAATTCTTAACATCAAACACGGAACAAAAATCAAACTACTCAGTTTTCATCCCATTTCCATGTACGGTGTTTTCCATGGGTTTTAAAGCATACACACGACGGTTTCGAACATCATTTCGCACTTTTGCGATTCGAACACTGCGCACCGATCAAAAACCGTTAGTGCGTGGCTGCTTTATAAAATAATTTTCTTATTGCAAAAACACCTAATTCCCGTTTTATTAATGTGGCAATAAATTATAAAAAACGATTACGCGAAAACCGATTATGAAGTGCGCATCTAGCTTATACAAGTACGCAAAATGAGTCCGACTGCGCTTAAGAGTAAGCCCAGTTTTCCCGTTCTATTTTTTTTTTTATTTTATTTTTTTTTTTTTGTTTAGCCTTTTTTTACTGACGACGCGCTGCGACACGTCGCTACGTGTTGCGGTCCGTTGCCCGCGAAAAACGAACGGGTAAGAACGGCCGCGTCACGTCCCGGGCAAGGGCTCGCGTGGTCCGGTCGCCGTTAGTTTTCGATCCGTCACGTTTCGGTTCGAAACGACGCGAACACGTTGTGCCGATGACGTTCCCGCGGGGTCGTACCGCGAGGCGTTTCAACGGGACCCGTTGGCCGCTACTACCGCGCTGGAACGTCGCGCGCGCCCCAACACGGCGTTTCGAAAACGTACGTCCGACCGCGCACGTTTACCGTCGCGGAAAACTTGTGGCCGCCGCGGACGCGGGAACGGAGAAAACCCCCCTCCCCCCCTTCCCCACGGGCGTAAATAACCCGCGTAACACGGGTGATCCGTGAACTTATTATTATCGCGTTTACCGTCGCCGTCCGGTACGCCGTCCGTTCGCCGCGTACGGCGCTGCGGTCGCGCGAGCGCGTGCTACGGAACGACCGCGTGCCGCCAAAACCGGACGGGGACACGGCCGTTCAGTCGTTCCCGCGCCTTACCGTCGTCCGCGTCCGTGCGAGATCCGCCCGTCCGTCCGGTGTTTCGCGTTTTCTCGTCGCTGCCCTGCGCACCCCGTACGCTCGCGTTCATCCCGTGTCAAACTCTCGGCTTCCCGCGCAGCGATGGTGATGGGTTAAAGGGCTCTCGTTGTTGTTCTTACCGTTTTCCCCTCGACCTATCCCTACCGGAAATGTGCGTGCGCTACAATTACCATTGCTGTCGCAGACCACCGGCCCCGCGGCAAACGATCGCGGCGTCCGTACGGCTCGTCCAGTGATTCGTACGACCGGTGTTCGGACCGCGTGACCACCGTACAATGGATACGAGCGACGCGGACCGATAAGATGCGGCGCAACACGTGTGGCCTTTGGTGCGCGTTGCTCGTGCTGCTGCAGGCCGTGCCCGTACCGGTGCACGGCTCCCAAACGATCAAAGGTAAATTGCACGACTGTCGTCTATCGGCACCCGCTGCGTAGTGGTCGATTCCACCGGCGCCTCTAAAGGCGATGGCGTCTTCTTACGCGCGTATACGCCGCGGCCTTTGGTGACCGCGAATGGGGGATTGGAGAGGGGAAGTGGTAGCAGGAGGTTACAAACGGCAGTTCGATCGAAAAAAATCCTCCAGAAACTCGTCCGTCTTGCGACGCTGAGTTACTGATTTTTGGGAAACTAATGATTGTAAACCGTCACTTGTAGTATACTATCGGATGGATAATAATATTGTCCTTAATGTAGCTAGGGAAATTTAATGAATTCGTCAAACTCGCATCGGAGAAACGTTCAACTGTTGTTTTCAGTGGCGTAGATATAATTTTTTCTGGGGGAGGGGGTGTGTTTAAGAGCAAATGACTACGACACTAGTTGTTTTCATTATTACATAATACTACTAAAAGTGCTGAACCAGCTATTAGTCGTAAAAAGCTCAAACACGTATTTGAGTTTTAAACTCGGTACAGTGGCATAGCATGGTCTCAACAATTATTATCATTAACTGTTTTTTTTCTGCTCATTATGTTCCTTGATAACCGATACTAAGTACCTATTGAGTATATTTTATTGCTACATGTGTAAACATATAGTGTAACTATAAAGTTGTTTTTGAATTACACTTTGAGTGATGCATTAAGATTTTTCAACTTTTGTTATTATTATTATTATTATTATTATTATTATCATCATTATAATTATATCTTGTATTCATAAGGTTTAATAGTGTTGCTTAAGATTTAAAACCTTGTTTCTATGTAATTTGATCATGATGAACTTAACATGTTTTATAAAAATGTTTCAACGATATTTGGGTTACAATATAAAACATTACGATTTATAATCCATTAGAGTTTATAAACAACCCTTGAAAAATATAAAACACTTCATTAATATGTTATGATACAATATTTAAAAATCATTAAGTGTCTGGAGGGTTATAGTTGATAAGTTTAACATAAAAGTAATAAAATAACCTAACATATTTTTAACGTATTTACCGTTGGTGTATTATTTTTTCATGTTAGACAACGGATTTCATTTCTACAAAAAAATCATTAATAAACGAACTACTTAATACAAGTATATTTTATAAAAATCCAGAAGGGTAAACGTCTCATTTTATATTTTTGGGGCATCTACGGTTAGGTCAATTATGTATTGGTATATATTAATTATGTTTCTAACATCTAGTGATGTACAGAATAAAAAAAAGCAAGCATAAGTTATTTATCCTCTTCCTTGAAAATTAAAAAAAAAAAAGTTCGAAAAAACCATTTTTGATAAATAATATTCACATAAATTAATTATTTCCAATGCTTTATGGACCCATTTTATAAGCATAAGTCTTGTATAAATTAAAATATAAATTATATTATAATTGTTTAAGTACCAGCATAAATATATCCATAAATTTATAAGGTAAAGGTCATTGTAAAGTTTGCGCATGTACCTATGTGTATTAAAATCATTTCGATGCTCATTATTTTGTATTGTAATTATTATATATTTTTACATATTATTAAGGAAATTATTGTTCATAATTAAAGTACAATAAAAACATAGCAATAATAATATTGCGTTTCGGAAAAAATGCTCATTATGTTTGCGGTGTAAAGATAAAGTGTACAAAACTATATATGCTAAACTTTCAATATTATTTGATAATAAATACCATCAACTAATCAATAATGGTAAACAATAATCGTATACTACGGTTTATACTTCTACTGGATAGTAGTTAAACATATATGATCGTCTTGTTTAGTACACGTTCATAAAAATATCGCGGTACATAATGCTATACGTACTTGAATCAAATAAAACTGACGAACTTGCATTGGTCTTTCGACGAAGCTAAATTTTCGATCGTAGTTCGATTGAAAAAAAAAATAATAATAATATTTTAAATCGGTTCTGCTATAGTTGTCTGGAAGAGTAAATGTTTATGTTTTATACGTTTGATTGCCATACATAATTAATGTGAAACCAACGATCTATTGAATTGTCACCGATTCGGCGAGAAAAATACAAAAGTGTTATTTTACCCACGATTTTTAGATTAGATCGTCACGAAATTAGAACTGTTTAAAAAAAAGAATAACGTGTACAGCTGTCAGCCACATAATAACGCGGTAATAATAATACGTTGTGTGTTTACATTACATTGTGTACGTTCGGTGTACGAGCGCATAACGGTCCGTCGTATACGACGCACGCATAGAGCGCGGTTTTCTAAACAAGAATAGATTTGCTACAGTGTAAATAAGGTCTTCGCGCTAGAAACCGAACGACCGAGTTTGTCGTGCCGTCGAAGACGTCGCGTCAAAAGGAAGAAAGAAAGAGAAAAAAAAAAAAAGTATCCAATTTTCGCGGAGAAAAACGTTCGTCACGAGTCAAATCGATACGATGCTATGACGGACCACCGCCACGCGGATGTGTCCGTTAAGAATAAGAAATGAGAACGACGAGAAAAAATAATTCGATGAAAGTCGGATTGATCGGTCACCGGATCGGCGGTGGCGGAAAACGACGAACGGCCCACGTACGGGAGACACGCGCTCGAACCGAAACCGCGTTCCACGTCGCGATTGCAGTACACACGTTATCCCGGCACGACGTGTTGATCGTCGCGCCGCCGCGGCTAGGTTAGGTAGAAACGGGCAGCAAAGTTGTATATTATATTAAAGTACAGATTGCAACTATCTATAAAATGTGACAATGGATGGGGAACACAGGGCATAAGTATCTTTAAATTACATCTTTTAATGATTTATATTACCGATACCGTTAAATAACGTCAAATTCACTACAAAATATCGAAGTGTTGCGAGCAAAAAAAGCATTTATACTATACCTATAGCATATGCACTATCAAATATTTAATAACTTTTTGGTTAATCACAACGTAAGAATTTACTTAATAATGATTTGAAAACAGGGAAAACTAATCGAAAATGTTTACATCAGCGTACTTTTTTAAATTCAAATAATATTTTTTCCAATAAAATTTTTTTTTTTTATCGAAAATTGTATACGTAGTACAATTTAACAACTTATAATCTAAAATGTTTCCACTCTTTTATTAAAAAAAAAAAAAAAAAATTTAAAAATTTGATTTTCGGCCAGCTTTTTTCGATTTTAAAACACTGTGCGCCGGAACGGTGCTCAGAACTGTTCCGAACGGTCGACGGGTACGCGCGTCCGCGCTCCGAGAACAAGGAAACATTCCAATTCCGCTTCTTATTATTCTTCTTCTCCGTCGCTGAGACTGACTGCGCAATGCAACGCGCACGACATACAATGAACGCGTTACGTACGTACGCGAAACGCTATCCCGTGCGCCTGCTCCCGGTATTGTTACGCGTCCGTAATAAATCTCGATCTCCGTCTACCGGCTCGGCATCGCAGCGCGTTCCTCCCTCCCCCCCCCCCCGCCGTCGGTCGTTGACAATCGGCCGCCGCCGCCGCGGGTTCCGACACGGGAAATCTCGGTACGCGGTTCACACGTTGCCGGTTGCCGTTGCCGTTCGTCGGCCCCCGTTCAAAGGACTCGCACGTAGCAGGACGATTTATCTTAGGATGGGGAGGGGGGGGGGCAACCGTTTTCGGGCCCTTGTACCGTTTCCCGTGATTTATTTACCGCGAGTAACTCGTAGTGCGGACACTGTTCGACACTGGTTCTTGTTAAACGTTATGTCTACTACGAACAGACGACCCGATGTTGAACCTAAAGACAACGTTTTCTACGAATATAAAAAACCTAGTCGTACGAGAATCGAAATCGTAATAAATTTGACTGCCGAATAGTTGTCATAATAGATTTGTTTAATGCGCATAAGCGTGATGAGCACTACGTGTTTTTTTATGTTTAGTAAATAATAATATCTATATGAATTTAGGAGGGGGGCAGACCCTGGGCAATACTGTAAGTTTAAGGAGGACCCGGCTCACCTAGGCCTCTGCCCGGCTACGTGCCTGGCTGTCGTAAACGGTTAGGGTTACCACATTATTATGGATATGGTCGGTCTGTCGAGTGCTGGTGGCCAATTCGTATATGTAATATTATGTAACGTGCGATACTCTGTCAGCGGGAATCCTCCTATGCGAGAGGCTGTGTAGAGAAATGAGTAAACGTATTATTATTGTTATTTTTTTTCTGTTTTCATTTTTTATCTTCAATATAATTAAGCCTCTAATAGCCATTGTTAAAATATTTCATGCGTCCATGTATTTATAATACGATTATTACAGTCACTTATACATGCGAACCCTATTGTTTTATTATTTTTTAACCACGCCGCTTTAAACTATTCCTCCTACATTTCACCGTCGACGACGACACCTTGACCAAGATGAATTGCATTTAGGGCTATCTTCAAAATCAAGTGAGTTTTCATTACTTCGAGGCTTACGCTCTTCTTTCTTTTTATAAGAAAAAAATGCTTATCGAACTTATCTAACCTTTAATTGTATTCATATCGAAAATATATATAAATAGACGTTGACAAAACAAATGCCTTTTTTCTTACAATTGTCTTTTAACATATTTTATTTTTTATTTATTTTATTTGTTTTAACAAACAATTTTTCTTTCATTCGGTTTTGAATAATTAGTACCGATACGGCCAATTTAAACATAATCAATTTATATGCATAGAACACAAATTAAATAAATATTTTATGTGCTATGCGTGTAATAATGTACTCATATTTAGATAGATTTTAAAGTAATACCACAATATTCAATGTACATGTTATAAACTTAATTAAACAGCTATCTTTTATTATAAAATATTGCTGTAGCGATCACATTATTGGAAATTCGCAATGGTAAAAATGTTACATCTAAAGTAAAAATAACTGAGAAAGGAGAGGCAGGTAACAACAAATACTTCCATATGTGTGATCATAAATTATAGTTTTATGGATACTTTTTCCCGTATGGTTTCCTATGTCAGTGGAAATCGGTACATCATTTTATATTACACATTAAGGAAAACCACTATTGGTTGAATAATTGTTCATCGGTTACCTTCAATAGCAATCATCATCTTTAGTCAGACTGTGATACGACCGTGATGTTCCTCATTGTATAATCATGGAAAATCCTTGTTTTTGTGATGATTATCGAAGCGATAAATTTTAAACATCCAATTAGAAATCTACTTGTGTGTCACCAGGAGAAGATTTTTTACAATCGTTATTTTATTGATATTCTATGTGTTACGGTATACTCTTACGGTCCTGTTTTAAGCACATTAATACTAGTATTAACAATTGTTAATGTTGTAATACAACAACAACGTAATTAAAATATATAAGACGACCTAATAGCTGTATATATGGTGCATTGAGGTTAATTACATGATACCTGTATGGCAGTAGGTATTCTATATTATTGTAGTAGGTAGAAACCGCTCTTCCATGACCCGTATCCGGAGGCTGAGCTGATTCCACGCTCGATATTAAAACAAAATAATATTTAACATTTTGTTTATTGAACGTACAATGTACACATTCGACATATGCACGTGCATACATTCCATTTTTTTTTTTTTTATTAATATATACTATACTATAACCATCCATTTGTACGAGTTCCAATTTTTTTATTTCTCATCATTAAATCAATTTTAATTATTTTAAGCAAATTGTTAGTGTTATATTTAAAGTGTAACTATTATTACCTATTAATATTTTTCACCTATCAAAATCGTTAAAATATTACATTTAATGCAGTTAATGTAGATTCGTTTTTTAACCATTGTGTTGAAATCGGATCTACGTGCGTATGCGTTATAATATGATTGCTAAAAAACATTATCTTACAAAACATTGCGTGTTCTCAATAAAACAAATGCACGGTGAAAACGTTATACGGTTCGTACCTAGTATATCTGGTTCGTATCCCTACGCTCTGCATCGCGAGTGAGCATCGGAACATTGTCATGCGATCTTGTACTGTTGTCACCCGTCAGATGTCCGTATGGTTGTACGGTACGTGTGAACGATATTCACGTCGTACGACCAATGAAAAACCAATCGTAAAGTACTTGCGAAACACTAGCGCAACGACTCTCCGGGGCTAATGGTCTCCTCGTTCGATTGTTGCGACGGAGCGGTTCTCGCGTGTGTGCAGCCAGTTGCCTTTTCAGTATTAACAATATTCTTAATGGAAGATAGTTTTATGTGTGGCCGCAGGCCGTATTGGATCTGCCCGGCTCATCCATGATTACTTTCCTTTGTTGCGGCGTTGTCCTTATTCGGCGCTGATATAATTACATCACCTCGGGTCCGTCAAGCCTGCGTACGGCCGCATCTAATATACGTATGCATTGTAACGCGAACCTCATCGGTACGCCTAGGTGTTACCACGGTTAAGCGTTGACCAAGACGGTATACGTTATTATTATCAGAGATAATCAAATTATGCTCCGCGCGTCGGGTATTTCGATGGAACAATAGACCTCGAGGTGAAAACCAGTGAAATTAAATTGATTTTTCGCCGAGGGCCCGTGGAATGACATTTTATACGGACATTTCAGTTTTTCAAGGTAACCGCCGTTAATAAACGCATTCCAAGTATTTACACATTGTTAACGTGTGAATTAAAAGTCTCCGATGGACATGTAGTACGGATTAAGTCTCGGGTACACTTAACGCGTGACTCGGATTTTGCGAACCACTAAAACTTTTAGAAATTTTTAACGCCGTGTTTGGTCATTACTCATTATTATTGATAGTATTACATAAAATGATTTTGTTTAAGGAAAAGGTCATATGTATGTATGTCTACAGTAGGTAGTTTGAAAACCATTAGATTATTCTGTTGAATTGTTTATTATTATAGTTCACTTTCAGGCGGTGAAAATATTTGAAATGTACACAGCTCTTAAAATTTTACAAAAATAATAGATATTTGACATACGTTAAAAAAGTGAACCTTTACTCATACATTTATTCGGTATACTGAATGAATGGTAATAATTTTTTTTTATCAATCCCTGATTTTTGTGTTAATATTGTTTATAGTATTCTTACTATACACCTGGAATAGTTACTCATCTGTATTTTATCGATTATAAACATGGAGTTAATTTTTTTTTACAACATACTCGACCATTTGGTTGTACATTTTGTTATGATGTTGGTGGTCGCCAATAGTGTAAATTCATTTGATACAGTTCGTTAGTTCGGAGTTATACCGACTGTGGTTATCATTAGTTACGAGATGTTAAGTAAAACATTGCATAAGACAACAATATAATAATCATGGACTCGAATGAACTCGTAAAGTATAACAAACATATGCGTTTGTAATAATAATATCTATATAATATACTAGTGCTGTCATAATCAATATTGAATAAACATATTTCCTTCGGTATATTTCTCGACCAATAAACTACATTCGGTGTATTATAAAGTTGTAATACGGAAAGCATACACGTACGTATATATATACTACGAGTAGACAATATAATTGGAATATAAAAACTGACGTCTCTTCTGTACGCGTATGTATATGCGAGACTGTAGCAGTTGTATTATTTACCGTATGCGACTCTGGTTCGAGAAGTGTCGTTTGATTTCATAGAGAAGTTCTACGTGGTTATTTATGGGTTGCTTTTCTGTTGATTTATACCGTCTTGCAACGTTGAAAAACATTAAAAATGGCGGAAAACAACGAACCAAATGATAATGCACCGGCTAAGCGCAAAACATCTAGATTGTGATAAATGTGTATAACTGGTATTGTATGTATAAGACTATGTCTGATGTTGAACTCTAAGGTAGTGTACATACACGCATGCATTTAAAGGAAATTGTATTTTATATTTCAGGGATCCGTAGTAGGTTTTTGAATTATAACAGTTTATCAAATGAGTTATAAACTAGTTATCTCGCGTATAGATAAATTGAAATATTATTACGAATCCATTATATAATTGAGATAATTATTTTTACATTAGGTAGGTTTGATCATTGATCGATATGGCAATAACTTTTTTTTTTTTTAAATTACATACTTACATATGTGTTAATGACGTTAAATAGGTATGGAAAATATGTACAGGTATCAATACAATTTATAATTCTTTAAAATTGAAATTATGTTTTTAGAACAATACATGTATTGACATATTTTTATTGATCCGTTTTAAAATATATAAACATGTTTCATGTCACCACGGTAGAAAATTAATCAATTAATATGAACATTGACACAAAGTTTCCCTCTTAAAATTATCGTAATGCTGTATCACATTTTGTAAACAGAAGATAGCCTATATTTAATTTGTAATTTTGAATAAGATTTCCATGAGGTTGTTTATTATTATATAAAATACTATTATTTAAAACTCCAATTTTCATTAAAAATACTACAAAATTGTTCTAAACCGAAAAGATTTTATCAAATGTACCAACTACTACTGTTAAGTCTAATATCGTTAAATATTCCTTTGATCTTAATGGAATTAGACGTGCATATATTTAATACACTTATATTTTCTTTCCCTCGGTATTTCTGCTAATGGAACTAGTTCGTCTAACTTTTAACACATTTCTTATAAACACAAATAGGCGAAAACCATTAACTGAATAATACTCGACGGTTGTAAACGCGTACGGTAAAAGGAAAACGTTTTAAGGTACCTATTGTAATGACAAACGGGCGAAAGTGAGTACGGGCTTTTCAAACTCCAAAACGGACGAGTAACGCACGATTAACAGTTGTGAATGACGCATCGACTTGGTTGATCCTCTCACTTTGATATCAATCGAGTCGGTTTGCGGTGCGCGTGAATGTGTGCGCTGCTGTCAAAATACAGCTCGGCCATCCGTCTAACGGAAGCCTCGAATCTGGGTCGGACACGGTTGCGTCGGAGCAGGCGACGTCTAGTCAGTTGACACACAGCGCGTGCACAAGCGAACAGGTGCGCTAAATCCACCGAGTGAAGCACACAAGACGGACCCGTTTACCCATTCCTTGAAACGGTAACGGTCGGTTGGTCCGGCGCACATGCGTTGGCCGACCGTACAACCTCTTACCGTCGTCTGAGCGATGTGCAGGGAAACTTCCCGGTCCTCGTGCGGACCACTTCCTTTGAGTTTCCGACTCGTTAAAGAGTAACGAATCGCTTAACACGGGCCGCTTTGGTTTTTTACTCGGGACGAAAAATATCAGTGATACGCGGCTAAAGGCCGACGAGCTGAAAATAAACTACTTACAGGACAACTCTACTTCCACCCCACCCTCCCAACTAAATCGGTCGGGTTGGCTAGAGACGAGCGTGATTTCCGCAGCAGTCGTTTCGCGCCCGCGCGCGGGAACCGGAAAATCGTGTTATCCGGTCGCAAATCTCTAAGTCACCGGACGTCGTCGGAAACCACCCTATCAAACCTGTTCCGTCGGGCTCGCGTTTACTGAACGTCTCTGTATCCGGACGGCACCGAGCGAACGAGTCGCGGCTAATGGCGGTGCTACACGATGTGCCGAACGTTGGCCGAACATCGGAACCAATGTTCGACATCACGTTGTAGCCAACGTTAGATCCAGTGTCACGTTGGAATGTTGAACACCTCCGGTGCGTGAATTTATACACGCTTCAAAACTTAATTCAACTGAAAAAAATTAGTACAAAAATAAAACGGACGACGCGATTGCAACTGCTGCCACTGTGATACCACTAACTTGCGGTGAGTTATTGATTCGGACGAATTAATACGTGCGCAATGGCGGACGATTATGTTTAAACAGTAGCGGAGTAAACGGTGATTGAAGACTGGACGCGCAGGATATGTCGCACGCGTGTACCAAACACTAGTCACGAACCGTTTCAAAGGTGCTCCTTTGGCGCGGGTCGAGAACACCGACGCCAAAGTTACATTTTTGACATTCGTCACTCCGACGTACGAAGAAGGAGTTGGACCGGCTTGCGCCCCCCCCCCCCCCGAACACCGGTAGGTGTGTGCCGCGGCCGATGTGGGATCCGCCGAGAGCACCACGTGGCCGACCCGCCGGCGGAACGCGATCGAACGGATGTCGTGGGCGCGCCGCGTGCATCCGTCGTGCTCGTGCGATCACGTGTTCACCGGTCGCGACCGGACCGAAGAGCTCGGACAATCCGTCGGTCGTCCGCGCCCGTTAAACGCACGTATTGTACCCGATCGCGTCGACGCGTTGCAACGGCACGACCGATCCCCCGGTAGCGGTTGTACGCGCATTTCCGGACGCCGCCCGTTACACAGATTGGTAAACTTAACTGTCGGTCCGAACGGACTTTCGCTCAGCGATTTGTATTATTACGTACTACTAATTTTCTATTTCCTTTTTTTTTCCCCCCCTTCCCCCCCCCCAATAACCGTTACCGCCCGCCTGGTCTTGGTTTTGTTCGTGCTGCACGAGGCTTCGTTTTCTATTCATTTTTAATTTTACAACACGCAAACGTTCGGACCGTCAATACATTTAGCGTGCCCATAATGTCGCATACGAAAATACGCGCTTGTCCAACCGCGGAGTGAAAAATTGTGTTCGATAAATGTGTTCAACGCTGGCGTTTAACTCGCACGATCGTCAGCCTGACAACCGTCTCGGGGCTATGCGAATGCGTAAAGCACATGTGCTTCTGGAGAAATTTCGGGGTATAATTCGGAAACGTTTACTAGTTGAAAAATAAAATAACAGTTGTGAAATGCTTGCAATATTAATGAAATAGATCCGAGACACTGCCCGCCCTCCTTCGTTGTCCGATATCTTCATAAAACAACTCTCCCGTTTATACTCGTGACGCTTCATACGCATTATGATAAGGTTTCGTAACGTTTCTATTTATAATATTACACAGTGGCCGAGGTTCTGTATACGTATTGCCGAATACAAAATACGAGTAGACGTATAGAGCATTAGCAGCAATTAAGCGATAATTATTGTATTCTCCGTTGCTGGTTGAGTTACTCCCCCTTAGGATGACCTCAGAGGTTGCACTGCGAACACAGTCGTCGCGTTACATAACCGCACGATGTTTGAACGTTCTTCATTTATTCATGTATATAGGATAAACCCGTAAACCCATACGAATATTCATTGCAGAAATCTCGTGTGTACGGGCTCGTGAATATTTTCTGAGTAAATAAGTACAATAAAATTGAAATTGACTGTTAAATCGTGGACATAGTTTCTCAATGATTTATCGGAAGGGAATGAGGAGATGGTAAACCGACTCGACACGGATCGTAACGGCTGACGGTAAAACAGGTAAAATTTAAAATGTTCAGCTAGAGCAAAAAAAGGAATAAAAAATAATTTAAACAAAAAAAAAAAAAATAAAAATAAATTCACGGATTGGATGAACCCGTGCGTGAAGCGAACAGCTAAAAAATCATCAAAAAAGTATAGCGTGTGAGCCGAAGTGTGAAGGTTGAATCACAGCTATAACTAGTTGTTGCCATTTATTGGGCGAAATAATACAATTGGCAATTGTATATATCTATGCAGTTAATTTTTTTATCTTCAAAAATAGTAGAACTTTGAAGTATTCTTATCATTGTTTTTTTTATTTCTTTGAATAATTTTGATTCGAAAATGCATTTGATCTTTAAATATCTGCTTTGGAATTAACTCTTCAATAATCTTATAATTTTATGTCCCCCTATGTAGGCATAAATTCCAATGAATATTATAAGAATTGAAAATTAACTTATAATAAAGCATTTTATCAACTTATTAGGAAGTACTTGAAAACTGAATATAATGAAATTAACTAACATTGGTTATACATTGAATTGAGCATTGTTATTTATTCATTACATTATACTTGTTTAAAGTTAAATTGTAATAAATTTAAATTCAAAACTATGTACTGCATTGTAAGTTAATAGCTAGATAGATTATTTAAAAATATAACTGGCTTCAAATTGGTTGATTGATAAAGGCAAAAAATGTATTATTTGCAAATAACAATACATTTTGTAAATGTTATATTAATGTTACATTTATAATTTAAAAATATACTATGTATAAAAACCAAATATTAGTATGAATAATAAAAGTACATTTTATTCAATACACATACGAGAGCTATAAGTTACCATTTAATGGTTTGTTGTTTAATAATAAGCATGATGAATTCTCACGAGATAAAATTCCGAAATTTGTCATGTTCCCAGGAGTGGTGTGCGTTTCCCTTCCGGTTACATTGAATGGATCATTTAAGTATATATAAATCCGCTATAATAACAGTCTTGTTAAGCTGTGTTCTCATGTCTTCTATCAGATTATAATACACCTTGTAGATAGTCCACCACTTGGAATAATCTATTTTATTTTTATAAATTGTTTATTTTTAACAAAGCAGCATATTTTAACACAAAATTAGAGATGTTATACTTATTACGGAAGTGTTTAGGAAATCACGCATCATACTACTGGTCTAGGGTGAACTAGTTACTACATTGAGGGGAACTTCCCGAGGTCATTTTTTGATTCGTTGTTCATGCAAAACCATCCAGCTAGTGCGTGTTTAGCAATGTGTTGTATTGTTATTTTTTTCTACTTAGTTTTTTTGTATTTTGTTTTTTCTTTTCTTAAATTCGGTCAGATTCGGTTAGATTTCGGACAAATAAACGGAAATTCAAATTTTATACTAACTAACTACTAACTTGGTTATTAAATTGTCATACACGTGCCTTCCTATTTCAAGGTTTACAGTTCGATTGTCAATTTCATAGCGTTTGCAACATACCGACAAATAACTGTTTCGCATGAATCGAACCGATTCTTTAGCGATTTTTGCACAATATACGTATTAATAATAAATTTTTTTCTTTTTTTTCAACGTATATTAGACTTATGGAACCCATATCATTAAGAACAGTTACATAGCGTATTAATTTTATGTAAAATCGTTTAGACGTTCTTCAAATTGTATAACATATAATGTATCGTAAACGGAAATGGACAAAAACGATTACCATAAGAAATCAGTTCTTAACAAATACTAATTATTATTTTTTCAACATGTTTGTAGTCCGATTCATTTTCGACTTATAAGTCAATGAACCGTTTGACTCATTGGACATTCACATATGTACGACGGGATCATATTATTCTTACTTCTTAGTAGAAAGTAGAGATGTGCTGCTGACGAGCCGCAAACTTCACTCTTACTTTTTTCAAATCCGGATGAGTTGAACACACTAAAATATTTACGAGTATTTGATGACTCGTGTAAATCTATTACGTATCATAAATAATAATGTACCTACTCTAACTAGACATTATTTTGATTTCGTTGTAGACCTCACCTCGTTGTCGATTATCCTTGACGCCATCAGGTTATTTTTTTTTTTTACTGTGGTCAATCGATTTTCATTATGATGACCCACCTACTTCCGTGATTTTATTTATCATCCATGTCAGTAAATCCGATTTGGACCATCAATGCATGACGTATAATTGTGTACAATGTATACACTGCATAATAAACTACAACGTGTTGGAAAATAATGCGACATAATTATTCTAAGATTTGCTAAATTTGCTAAGGGAGTGCGAAAAATGTTTTTCAACATCAAATGTCGATCAAATATTGATAGGGGTATTTTATCATGTGCACAGATGAGTAGTAATTATAAAAAGGAAAAACCATATGGATAATGTATAGCACTTTCTTCGTTATTATAATGATTAATGTGATTCGTACACCCGTGTATGCGTGCATGCGTTGCAAATGTAAATGTTTTGCAACCGGCGCAGGATCAGAAGTTGGCGAGTAACCTTCGCTATCGTTTTCGTGACACACATTCAAATTAATATAATAATAAACGGGCGCGTCTTACATTTACCAATCGCCTGGAAGACGGACAATGGCCTTCGTGTTAAAGTTGTATTGCCCTTTTTTTCTTAAGCTAAACTTCTATGATGTTGTAATAGTTTTATTGAAAATTTGAGTACATAGTTTGTTTATTGTATTAGCTAATCATAGAAAGCAAATTGAGAAACTTTGAAGTTATTGCTTTTAAAGTATTTCGAAAGTAGTTGATTTTACAACAAAGTTTAAACAAAATAATTTATATTTATAACTGAAATATATATTTATATACTCGTATTTAACGTATCACAATTGCTATTACCAATTTAAAGCAGCATTGGAAATGTGGTTAATGTATTTTTATTTTTGAAGTTAAACATTAAAATATATGTCCAACCATTTACAATGAATTGAAATGTATGATTTTAGTACAAGTAGTTTTTAGAAACGGAAATCGCCCCTGCCTGTTTACATCACTATAAATAATTTAGCTTACTTTGTATTACACTTTTCTTCACTGGGACTTAATTATTAATTTATATCTTTTTTTTGATACATCCAAGATAAAACTGTATTGATTATTTTAATCGAACAATAATTTATTTTTGAAAATAATTTTCAATCATCTCTATTTTAACAAGAAGCACCCGTTATACGATAAACACATTCAATATTTTAATGAAATTAATTTTTATGAAATGACCTGAAAATCTAATACGTACAGGAAAATTGTTACGTATTTTTTTTTTTTTATTGTTATACTCGTATTATGCTACGTCAACAGGTGAATAACAAATCACGTTACACCATTAACTGTATGATAAAATTTTAAAATAATAAACTTAAACTAATTATTTTTTCAACTGTTCTGCTGTGATGTAAAAAATAGTAGTTATTTAAAATAAAATAAAAAACTGTTTGAAAATGTATTTGTACGTTCTATCTTTGAAATTACATTTAATGTTTGAATGTTATTTATTCTATTTTCATTTTGATTATGTAAACTCGCCACATTTCAAATAGTACATATTGTACTGTCAATAAACATTACTGGGTTTTTATGGCAAAAGATTGTAGATTATAAAAATGTGTCTGGTGATTCTACACTATGGAGTTGCAAATAATAGTTAATTTCATTGTTGTAGCTATATACTGTCATCTGTCGGATATAAAGCTTCCGACTTTCTAGGTAATAATTTTGAATGAAGAGAGGAAGTTATTGATCGTACAATGATATGCTTTTTTTTTTTTTTTTTTTTAATAATACGATAACATGTATTTGAGTAGTACTTACATAAAATATTTGAAACAAACTCCTTTATTGCTTGGAAATTAAACACATTCAATATTTTTGTATATTTATAAAAATTATACTTAAAAAAAAATAAAATTTGTAACTATAATGATTGTTCTACTGTATTTTAGAGAAAATACTATTTTATGTGGTAAGACTTAATATTTGAATTGAATATTAACCATATTATTTTATAGATTTCATAGGATTCTTTACTTTCTCTTTTTTTAAAATTAGTTATTTTTCAGGTTTATAAGTTAAACTTTTATTGTAAAATATGTCATTTTTTAAATAATGGTATAAAAAAATTTTTTTCGTTGAAAAATAATATTTAAAATTAAATGAATAAATTAAACAATAAACTCAACATCGTTCAGAATGGTTTTTCAAATACTATTATAATTGTTATTTCTTTCAAATCCATACAGGTAGTAATACTCTTTTCTTGTAATTATTGTAATATTTCCCAAATTAATTTAATTATTTGATTTTATTTCATAAACTCTTATGAACAAAACATGTCCAAATAATTTAGTATCATTATATTGTTACGTACGTATTGGTTAATTACACGCCTCCTTAAAAATTCGTCTTATTTTCTTTACACAATTATTCAATATTTACTTACCCGTATACATGTATTACATTGCATATTAAAATAAAAAAAAATTTTATAATTGTATTTGTACGTTCTATCTTTGAAATTAAATATTAACTTATTTTTTCGATTTTTACCAAATAGTTTATCGACCTGAGACTTACGGGGCAACACCTCTGAAACTTTTACAATCACTTAGTGAGCGCTTTGAACCAACTACTGCCCCATATGTATTCTCATCGTCGAAGGTTGTTCCATTGTACGTTTACAAAATGTAATGATATTAATATACTGCAATCTCTTAAAACGTAGCGTTTTTCACACATCTGTCAATGTCCCCATGACGTTCTAACATATTAACTCGGTAATTTTTTCCCAACTACAATTCGGCCAATGTCTTATTGCAATAGGCATTAGACGATTTTTCAGCGAGCGTAGAAGAAGAATAAACCCGGAGCAATGAAAATCTCTTGTCACGCTCTGCGGCTTCTCGGTCTCGGTCAGCTACCTCCATACCGAGAACCGTACGAACATCGCGCAGAAAGACCATATTTTTATAATTTACAATTTTTTTTCCTTTCTCAAGCCCGTATGTGTATTTAATACAAGGACTTATATATTATGTAGTTCAACACGACTGTATAGTATAAAATGCTAATTAGTTGTACTTTGTCGTAATATAACATAGCAATCCGGTGAAATAATGGAGAATACAAAACATAAACACAAATATTCCTATTATTGCGGTCGTTAGACAATATTTTCCCCTGACAACATTTTACTTTGTCAAAATAATATTTAACTACATTAACTGTTGATGATAAAAACATTTTCTACGAATAATATTCTAAATGTAAAAACATGTAATTTTTTTTAAATTAATTTTTTATTATTGATTTCTATGATTATAAGAAAATATGAAAGTAAAAACTATCATGTTTTTTTATTAGTAAAAAATATTCGATATTATATTAACAATCGTGTTGACAATATAGCAAGTATATTATTTTTACAAAATTAATGACATAAAATTATCATATTTATCTGTGTCATTTATTATTTTCATAATCTGTTAAATATTTTATAATCATTATACTACAAAAAAAAAAAAAACTAATCTATTTTTGTGATATAATTGCTTTGTTGTGCAACAATGTAATTCGTATGATCACCAACATATATGTTAATATTATAGGAGAAACTATGAATTACATAATTTATATTTTTATACTATTTAAAGTTTTACGTATTAATTTTGGTTAATTTTTAATTCCATTAAAGAAAGTTTATACAAATTAAACGTGTAAAATTCTCCTATGAAAACATTCGTAAATTTAAATTCGTCATTGTTTATTGTTTCTGTATTTAAAATGGTTTCAAATAAATATTTATTTTATTTTTAACCAAATAGGACTGTGTGAAAATGAATAATTGTTTAGAATAAAACTATAAATAAATTATACTTCATAAACACTAAAACGTTATCGAAAGCAGACTCTGAGTAATATTTAAAATTGTGAAAGATGAAAATGTTTATTAAATTTTATCACACATTATTATTTTGGTTATATTGCTATAGATTAGTCGACAACTGTCTGAAGCAAAATAATTTGGTCTAAATTGTCCAGTGTCGATACAATATATCTTAAATATTTTAAAATAATATAATTATAAAAATAAATATTTTCAATACAAGAATATTCTTATGTTAAATTATTGGTACCTAATTTGTACCTAACTTTTAATTTGTTAATTAATGTTGCTTTTAAATATGTAAACATAATGGATTGAATAAGGATAGGTCAATTATTTAAAAATAAATTGTGTCTTGACTTATCATCTATTAATTGTTTAAAATATATTAATTGTTGGATTCGATATAAAATCAAATTACGCTAACATTTTTATTTATAATAAATTTCACAGCACATTACTTACTTGAATAATAATAATAATAAAAAAATTGAATCTCATTTACTTCATGATACATAACGTGTCCATTAATTTGTAATAATTGTATTAACTTGATGTTTTATTAGGTAAGAGAAAGTATTTATAATGTTCACTACTTACAATGGCATTAACATATGAAGAAAAACTGTATTATTAGTATATTAAAAACACATACATATTACACCTTACGTTATACAATACATAAATGAGTGTCGTTGACGTGATAGGTACATAACGAATCATATGATTTAATTTCACACCTAATTTCTATACAACTTCGGACTCTTGTAGTGACAATCAGTAAAAAAGAAGAAAAAATGTACGGAAAACAACAATTCTATTACCAACAACAATTATATGTATATACATATAATAACATTGTAGGTATGTGTTAAATGTTCGTGTGGGTACTATAGGTCCATTGTTGAAGATCAACTTTCTCTTGCATACCTATTCACAACAATGCGAAATACGCGTAGGAATTGTAAATGTGATGTACAAGACGTGTCCATCATTAAGATTACGATTCTAATCTAAAGTAGTGACAATAATTGGTTAATAGGTGATTGGTTAATGTATGTTGTGATTTATAGCCAGTGCATGTATTATTATTATCATATTGACGTCACATAGTTATAAATTATCCGTTAGGACTTGTAATAGTTACCGATAATGAAAATGGAATGTTTGGCGTGATATCACTGTGACAAATTTTCATTATGATACTGTTCTAAAAAGTAGATATTGTTATTATTATTATATATTATTTGAACGTTACATTATATATAGTTAACAAAATAATCGAGTAGTTTAATGATGTTTTCGTAAGCATGGTTTCTTAAGATGTTTGTTTTTAACGAAATATTTTAAACATAAAAATTCTGTAACGATTTTAAGTTTACTATCAACGACATAATATGGAAATAATGATTAAATAACATCAGTTGTTATAATTGACTTCAAATGTAAATCGAAAAACCGCAAACTATAAATTCAACTGTGTTTATTAAATTATTGCGTAAGCCATTAATCTTATCCAATAAAATTATGTATTAAAAACCATTACTCTCGTAATCAATTTATATGATTGTAAATATATTTTCCAACATAAAATATACAAATATATATATATATATATATATTTTATTATGGATTATATGTGTATGGATACGTAAATACGTTATCAATTAATATGTTATTTATTCACATTTCTCTTAGTTTCTTTTTCTTTTTTTTTTTTTTGGTTATTCGATGGAATTTTACATAGCTACTTGTAGGACGTGAAATAATCGTTTAATTTCATCTGATAAAAATAAAAGACAAATACATAACATCACATTTTTTTAAAATATTCAGCTATTATAAATACATATACATGTATATGGATTATATTTTTATGAATATTATACAAGTGCTCAAGCATCCGGTAAATATAAATATAGTATGTTTTCAATATCGTATGGATTTTACCTATATAAATTATGGCGATTATTATAGTGTATTTTGATGAACTTTGTTGATTTTGGATTATTGAAGACCAGAGGAATTCCATGACGTTTATGTTGTGTATCGATTTTTAAATTATACTACACGTTACCGAGTTAACTATTATTGGTAACGATGTTATGTCACAGATGTTTTACTGCTATCTCTTTCGTCGGATTTTAGTGCTGAGCAAGTGTCCACTGCAGTATAATTGGATTAGAGTCTTATGTAAATGTTAGAAAGCGACTCCGTCCGTTTTACATATACCGACAGCCACGCGTGTTTAATCGTTACCGGCATAGCATATTAATCGTAATGCTATATTAATACCTATAAAAAATGAATTAAGCGGTATAGGTACGTGTGCGGCAAATCGTATTTATGATTTACATACAAAATTAACGTGGAAAACAAACGAAATGAAAACGATCATTTCTCGACCGAAATAATGTGTTCGATAGTGATATACGAAATGTTGTTTACAGCGGACAACACCACGATATTATTACAGATAATTTCGACGAAAACTGGTTCGATGACATAATATGTAACATGTGTTCACCCATAATATACGAGCCACACATTGAAATTATTAAACCGTAACCCTAAGGCGATTCCTGCACTTTATAACTGTTGAATAAAACCAGAAGTCAGTTATATTTTTTACGTAGACTGTTCTCCGCAGATCGAATAATAAACAAATAAATGACGAAAGCTAATGACGCGATGACTGCAGTAGCATAATATACCCGGTAATTTCGCGCCAAACTCTGGTGCAGATTTTTACCGTCCTTGGGGAACATCAATCAGTAAAAGTATAAATTAAGGAAGGAACATTGGTTCTTACATGATTAGAGATCATTCGGCGATCTTACATTGGTCATGCTGTACTTTTTTTTTCTTCGGATACACAAGTATAATAACAGGTTGGATATATTGTAACGGGGCCGCGGTGCCTGATAATAAAATAATAATACCGACAATTATACGTACTATGTTATAGTCATGGTCGTGCTCATACTAATGTTTGTCGAAAGTAAACAACACGCATTGCTAAACCCAAAATTATAAAATGAGACGCGGACCATCGTTGAGAAACGTTTATTAAAACTTACCGAGCATCGTGTACTTTCCGCAGATTAGAAAATCGTGTTTTCAACACTACACAAGGTATCGACATCAATTTCGAAAATATCCATAATAGCTCGCGTTACGTTATGTTATTCTTCTGTTTCATTACCGATTAATACAAAACGTACGATGTTATGATACATGTTATTATATATTTTACATATGCTATCGTAAAAATTCAGAATTCCAAAATGACTTCTCCTTGCGCAAATGTATTATATTATATTTTCGATCCGTTGTTGTCTCGGTCGCATGTCACTGGCTGCGAAATTATACCGTTGACCGTGTCGAACCGTTTTGTACACCCGCTACACATGCTGCCCAGGCTATAGTTCGATAATTTCAAGTTAATCTAATCACGTTAGACGGCTCGTGCGTGGATCCGTTATGGGCTTGCGCAGAAACTCTAAATAATAATACAATAATAATAATTCGAGAGAAACCAGCGCGCGTGCGTTGTCCAATCGTGTTTTGTTTCCGCGTTCAGCTGTGCACGAGAAGTAAACAGACCCAGAAAACATTGCTGTCGTATAACGATACAGGGTATATAATAATATAGTAAAAATCGAGGACTTGACGAACGTATATGGTTAGATAAGTACGCACGCGTGTCGAATCCTCCGAGTGTTACAACCTTCTTGGATAACTTCACTCCGTCGGATACACAAATACAGTTGGACGTCTAGCTATCGAACACGACGGTTCTATGAAAAAAAAATTCGTTGAGAAGAAATACTGTTTTTATCACTTAAAAACTCGTTTTTACCGAACGAAATGTATGCAAATAATAATGTGAAATATGTCTAACAATAACGTAAGATAATAATAATGACAATAATATTGTATTGTATTTTTTTAATTTTTTTTTTTTTCGTAAAAAACAATTTAAACGTTCGCAACTGATTGAAGAATTAAAAATTTTAATTTGATATATTTTTGATGCGTTGAAATCCACGACGAACAATGTCGAAGCAGATTATTTATATTTTGTCAAAACTTTGTCATACTTTTGAAAGTTTCGGAGTACAAATAAGTTTACATAAAATAATAAAATTAATTCGTTTAAGATAAACGTTTTTTTTTTTTTTTTTTAATGAATAAACCACGGTTCCTAAATAAAATTCGTTCTGTGAAGAGTTTCTCGGGGTAGAGATTTGTGTACGTGTGTATACACGTGCACGCGCGCGTCGTAATAAAGTCGTATGCTTTCCGTACGCGATACTACGACCCCGCTAAATTTTATTACTCTTGTACACTTTACATACAAAACACGTCTTACTCGTATAACTTAAGGTTATGTATATATGTATATATATATATATATATATATATTTTTTTTTTACCGCATCATTGTCGTGGACAACACAATATGCTGTCGACAATGTTAACCTCACGATGAATATTTACTTACATACGGAAGCAATAATCGCCAAACAAAATCAGGCGCTCCGTCAGACGTGCTTACGTACGTATTTGTTATTATACTTTCATCTGTGATCCGGAACGAATTGGATTTGTTTGTACAAAGTATAATAATAATATGTTTCGGCAATATTCCGTATTACAGAGGGATAGAAGACGTCAACGGCGCCGGACCGTACGTCATTCGACACGGCGAATTGCATCGCGCTGCCCATCGACTTAATTAGCAACAGTTAATCCGACAAAGCGCAACTGTCGAAACTTCAGATCGTAATTAGTATTCCACTCGTCCGCTACGATCTATATTCTGCGTACGCGATGATTCACTACGTGTTGTGGTATGTCGATACATGCGCGTACCTGTTAGACGTACACTTGTGTGCATCGGTACACCGATTACTACAGTACCGAGTACACCGGTACTGTGTGCGTACACTTGATTATGTGCTCGGTGTACCTTCGTGCTCGCTTCGGGGAGTTATCGAAGTTTCCGGCACATTTAATTTGCTTTTGGACGTTCCGTTTTAGTTGTAATAGTAAAAAAAAAAAAAAAAAAGTTGTAACAGTTACCTAGGAATTATTGTAATGTTATGTGAACGATGATGGATCACCGATACGTACCTACACAACTTTCTAATACAGAGTGTTAGAAACAATTAACTGAATAATTGAATTCATTCGGTGATGAGATAACGTATGAATCAAACTTTTCAATCTTCAAGGAAAACAAAAACTATTATCTAAGATGGTTTTCTCCAATTCGCCCGAGGTAAAATAATGTTTGTTGTTTACACTAAAATATAGGTATTATAATATCAATAAAATAATTAGATTTGTTTAGGTTTATTATAACGATTTATGTTTTCATATATATACATATATAAAAGAGAGTGCGCTCAGTGAATGAAAAATTTACTCAACCAAAACTATAAAGCTACCTAGTGACATTGTAATGTAGTAATGCTTAAATTTCTGTTCAACGATGTCGAATAACTAAGTATAACATACCATCAAATTAACATCATGCCATCGTGTCTCCAAAGCAGATTTCACTAAGCCTATATTTTTTAGTCGTAATGGTCTAAAATCTGTTTATATTGCCATGACTTGTACTTATTATATTTGGTCAAAATTAATTAAACAATAGGGAAATCGTGTGACACGGTTCTTCTAATTTAGTTTTGGCATTATGTGTTCAGTGAGAATCATATTCTGATTTGATTATTGGTCATGGCCGTGGACAATGTATGTACCAAAGACTAATAATATTCTCAGACAAAATGCTCATCTAAACAATAATGGCAGTATTCAAATACAATCGAAAGTTTGATTTACTTTGGCTACAGTATGTTTCACTTTGACACTGTTGAATGACAGTGGGTGATTTGCTCTAAATAATTTGAATGTATTCAGTTTAATTATTATATTTACCGTGGACAAAAAGAAATACTGCTCCCTGCAGGATTGTTCTGTTTTACATTAATTGTTTAAATATTTTATTGAAGACAATTATATTTACTCTAGTTAGAATGTAGGTAGATTTCTATTAAGGTAGAAATTACTAAGAAAACAACAAATGAATTACCTTTTTTTTCGGTAAAAATATTAGAAAATAATCGACTTTAAGTAATATATGATTTGGCTGGTTACAGTACGCCCTGTGTGAAATAAATCGACGTCATTACTTACGAATCGTCTGCGTGATCGAAAGCAATAATAATATTAATGAAGTCATCATCGAATCATGTATTGATTATCCGGCAAGTGTTAAAAATATTTATAAGAATAAAACGTACATTAAATTTCGAATTAAATGTAAAAAGCAATTCGATACACGAAACCCAACTACATGAAAAAAAAAAAAAGCACCATAAAATAAATATATCGGTGAACATATAATATGGAATGGTAGTAGAACTTTTATAATGCGTTATGTACGTAAACAGCGTGATCAAAAATCTGCGTCCAAAAAAAAAAAATAAATATTGCAAGAATCGCATGCGGTGTGACGTCGGTCATTTTATGTAATCTACACCACTCTTGTACTATTCGCTTTTTTATTTATTTATTTATTTATTTTTTTTTTTTTTTTTGATCGCTCCGTATGCGTAATATATTTGAAAAATGAAGATTCAACGTGTAATTTTGGCCATGTTCCCATACGTATCTACGTAGTAGCATAATATGTATTTAAGCGATGACATACGGCGACTCATTTGACCTTGGAACACAATAATAATTATTGTCATTGGAAACCGGTATAATTTTTAGCGCATCCACAAAGCATCCGAGCGCGCGCTTGTGAACATGCATGTGTACCGAGAAAATCGAATTTCATTGCTAATGGTAACGCCGATGTTTTGAACGTTGTCTCCGGCATATTTCGTTTCGGATCTCGTGAAGGTGGTATAGGAGGAGGTGTACAGTGTATATGAATGACGCGATTCCGCAGTGGAACAACACAGGCCGTATAATTCGTGTCGACCAATTCAATATAACAATAATGATTACAAACCCTCGGGCCTAAAAACGCTCCAGGCGTTTCGACAGATTGTCTCCGCTCTATGGTACATAAATAATAATAATAATCCCCACCAAGACCTCCAAATCTAAACTCTCGATTGGCCAGCGAAAAGTCGCTACTCTTCACTTCACCAGAAAAACCCAAAATCATCGAGATCCATTAATAAAATCATTTCTCCCGTTGTTAATATCTTATACAAGGTGTAAACAAATGAATTATCGTACATTAACTCGTATATATTTTAACAGTACCTTTCAATTAAAATAAACGAATGAAAGCAATGATAATACGTTTATGGAAATCGAACCGATTTTAGTTATAATTTCAAAAATCACAAACGTCATACACAACAGATAAATTTGATTTGCCAACAAATCATATTACCTCGTTCCATCGATCTGCGACTTGCGGCATCAACTCATCCGTTTAATTGCAATGTATAATCTACTTGGCTGAGCCTCGGACGAGCGCATAAATGACGTAGCATTCCCACAGGATACGTAATACGAATTATACATTTTGTAAAAATAAAAACTCATTTATCGGTTGTTTGACTGAATTGCGCGTAGTATTATAATAATATAACCATCCGTGTCGATCGAATAGTTGTACTTAGACAGGTTAACGTACCTAAAATTCCAATGACCCATGATTTGATGGGTGAAAAAAAAAAATAGGTGCTTACAATATACTTGATATTCAAGTAAATAATATCGTGTTATTAGACTTATAATTCTTCATTATTTCTTTTTTTTTTTTTGATAATAATATTTTTTGGAACTTAAAACTCTATTAAATATAATATACGATCTTGATCTCAATTATAGATTTGGAATATCTTGTAATATTTTTTAAATTCACTAAGGAAGTGAACTAAAAATTATTATTTAAAAAATAAAATAATGTTACTAAATCATTATCTTGTCCCTACTATTAATAAAATTGGATTTATCATTCCTTTAGACTGGAGTTTTATTATTTTGTTTCTAGTTTTTTCATTAAGATGTATTTTACTTGTGTTTATACTTTTCTAATCGCGTAATTGTGGT
The DNA here is from genome assembly GCF_003268045.1 of Sipha flava. Lineage (NCBI taxonomy): Eukaryota > Metazoa > Arthropoda > Insecta > Hemiptera > Aphididae > Sipha > Sipha flava. The sequence goes on along the minus strand of NW_020273625.1, from coordinate 319,756 downwards.
CATATGCTTCAAAAATATTGTATACATTGTTTAATCATTTTCTAGATGAATGTTATGCATTTGAGCATAAATCTTTTGTATGCAAATCAACGGTAAGAAAAAAATTATTACTTATTTAATTTGCAGTCGTTAAGCCATGTGATAAGAAGACACGAATAATATCATTGGACACATTGATACTAGACTATTGTTCTTCTTGTGGTTTATTTAGTTGAGTTTAAAACTATTTTTTTTTCTTATAACTAGGTATATAGCAAAAATGAAATAAGATGCTTAAGAAAAATCGTTACGAAATTATTTATAAATTAGTTTTACGTTTAAAATGGTTAACTGGTTATTTAAATTAAACTAAACATACATTATAGAAGAATGTTACCAAAAAGCAAAATTATGTAATGTTGAATATCATCGGTCATATACAAAATGATAGTCACGTGTAATCGACATACCTATAGTTAATTAGGTAGAAAATAAAAATAAAATGTTTGATACATATATAACTCCATTCAGTTTTCTCAACCGTTACACTTTAACTACAAAATAATGATGCAATTCCCTGCTCGAGCAAATATTCAGTTCTGCCAAATCGTTTCATTTTTTTTGCAATACACTAGAGGTATTTTTATTCCTCGAAAATAATGGAAAACGTATAATATTATTCAATAATTGTATAAATAATTAATTTTTATTATAAAATACAAACCATTTGATGTACCTATGTATTTAAATAAATACAGAAAAAAATAGCTATTCGTTGAAACACAAAAATTAAAACCCCGTTTAAATAAATCTAATTTTACATATATCGCTATTGTAATTATATAGGCATATATATTTTAATAGTTCGATTATTTTCGTAAAATAATTTACTGGTTTGTTTTTGTTATTTACTATTATTAGTCGATCATAAATATTGATTTCACTACCGTGTACAACATTCAATCAATATTTATACACGTTATATACGTTAACACTGAAAATATATATTCTCATGCTTATAAATTATTTTAAACGACTAACAAGTGAAATATACCGTAGAACAAAAGTATTATTTATGCTAATGTATCGGTTTTTTTTTTGTATCCAACTTGGTGTATTAATGCAGTTGTGTGCATCGATGTTATTGTTATTTGAAGTTGACAATTATTGCAATTATAAAATTGTTTTAGAGTGAACTTTGAGTTCAAATTCTTTGAAGATTTAAACATAATAATACAGTTAGTTCATTTAGATAATTCCTTGCTCTTCTCTCTCTCTCTATAGTATCAAAAACAATGAGACGTTCCGAAGAATGATGTAGTATTTTGCATAATGTATGATGACGCACTTTCCCATTATCTATCCCGAATAATTTTACCGAGGAAGCGTATTACGGTTATGATTAATTAAACTAATTGTTTAAATCGAAAATCGTTAAATAAACTTCTCTACGGGTTTTAAAATCAGCGTACTATCGATAAAATTCGACAAAACAGTGTTCTCTGCAACAACTATAATTTAACTATATGTATATATTCCTTGATACCATGCGCCGTATGTGTTGAGAAGTGTTTTTGACCGATGTCAAGGATTCCTAGCACCACGAAATGGAAAAGGAATACATTATAATAATTATTTTAATAATAATAATAATAGTATATATATATATATATATATATATATATATATATAGGTACGTCTGAAGAAGAGAAGCACATAGACAAATATAATACATATAAACGTGTAAATTATTATCATTCCGTCGGTCTCCTACCCACATGCGCATGTACAGCATATTATATATATACACATATATAATATATACCTATGTACGTATTATGCCTACACACAAGCGTGTGGTTTATACCCAACTGGCAATGACTTGCGTGATACACACAAGACTCACGTAATATTGCTGCGCGTATCCAAAGAGGAGGATCCGCGCGCGCGACAGACGGCCGGTGCAGGAGGGACTAATGGACTTTGTTTGTTGTATATTTTATTATAAAGTCCTTTTCCGTTCTTGTGATGGCGGTGAAGGCATTTCGATATTACGCATTCTATTCGCGTGTAACGTAGTTGATCGTCGTACATGTAATATACGAGCGCAGGGAAATCGCCATTGTTTCGCCTATACTGTCCGACGCCGCACCGTGATGAGATTCCTTAATGACCGCGGTTGTCCGTTCAACGCGGCTTCACTACACCGCGAACGCGCTTATCCTTTGTCGATCCGAATACGCTTTGTTTGGCTTGCCTGCGCACCATTCAGGGTGTCCCCCGCCCTCAGGATTTATATATCGATTCGAATTTAATGCACCACTTGTATATCTATATAATGGCGTTTGCACGCATCATGTCGCTTTGAAATAATAAATTATCTTACCAACCATGCGCGCGCCTATACTGTACTTCTAAGGACCTGTCAGTGTGTATTTACTACCCGCACTGGTACCTCCATCACGTCGCGATACACGTTCTCACAGTTTCGTCTTGTTGCGACCAGGGAAACTCTATTATATTGTAACATGTATACGCGCGGAGGATGTCAACATTTTTTCAGTTCGCACAACGTTCGATAATGATTAACCTCATACAATCCGTTTAGAGCAGACGAATGCGTACGTCGAATAAACAACGTTTAAGTTAATTATCCACTCAGCGATAATAACAAACGCCAAAAGATTCGAGTATGGTATATAACAGGTATTCGTTGTGTAGAGTTTGCGTGTAGATTATACGACGCACTTGGAACCACCGGGCTGTAAACCTGCCAAATAATAATAATCGTAATGACAATAATGTTAACGTGTCCGGCAATTGCCTTCGACGACCTTCTCTTCTATTATTTTCGCTGAATGAAAGAGAGAGAGAGAGAACACTCGTTAAAACGCCATCGTTGTATAGTATTTGTCCGAACGGATTAGGTGCGAAAATTCCTGTCGAATACGTATATTACATACGCGCACAGCGGGTCGCGTCGGGCGTTGAAGTCACCACCACGACTATTGCGTATACCTGCGTATCACGATGATGACAATGAAAAACGATAGTTAGTGGACAACGTATAATCACAGTGTTTCCCAAATGATGTTCCGTGGAACCAAAAGGTTCCATAAGAATTTTAGGAAAAAATAAATATTGCTTTCGATTTAAACGAGGATTCGAATTATGAAAGAGAGCTAATCCTCTTCTCGTTGGAACGTTACTTTATCTTACCATAAAATATTTGCTGTATAATAATCAGATTTCGGAATTTATAACACTTAATAACACAATAATAAGCGTTAAAATATGCACTAAAAGGTGATAAAATATGTATAGCAAATAATTAGGTATAAACTTACTTAAAAATTAATCAATTTCTTTTTTAAAAAAAAATCACAATTTTTTTAAATTTTATTCGGCATTGTTAAATAATTTAACTATTTTTGACCGTCAACCGACCGAACTATGTTTGTCGATAATCCTTTAGTTTTATATGAGCGTTTTATAATTACTTCGGGCTATTGCATTTTCTAAGAATAAAGTTATTTTTCCAACACAAAAATTACAACGAGCCGTAAGGTGTACATAGCAAATAGTTTGGTACGTAAGGTTGCACTAATATTTAATTTTTGCGATCTGTTGAAATTTGTGCAGTTTTTAATTTTTTAATTTTAATCATTCGTCGAGATATGCAAAATAAGCACAACATAGGTACAAACAAGCACTTTCCTGCAAGTTCTATGAAATATGCAAAAAAAATATGTACGTTCAAATTTTAGAATCGCGGCGTCGATGAATTAATTTATTTCATACACCGCTATATTTTACATTGAACAACAAATGCATGCAACCGCTATGATAACTATACTCACCCTCTATAATAAAATGTTATGAATATTGTTTTGGCCGTCACCCAAGATGTTTCATATCTGGAAGTCATTCATCTTATTAAAAAAAAAAAAAAAAAGGGAGGTAAGAGGTTCCGCAAAAACGTTTAAATTCCTGCAAAGGTTTTGCGAGTAAAAGAAGTTGGGAAACACTGGTAGCACACGCATGTTGTGCTTATACCGTAACGGCCGGTTGATGCCGAAATCCGGTCGTGTGTCGAAGCGCAGTGATGATTTCCGAACACCACCGACGAGGTCCTGTCGCGGCCCGAGAGGTCAGCGTCGTCAGTCGTGTGAAGCGTGTTCGCGGGGCGGCGGTGTCGGATCGTTCTCGACCCGCACGTTCCGATCATGACATTTATCAATCCGACAAATCCACGACCCGTCACACGAGCTGTAGTACGGTGGCGATGCCCGTTACGTCATACGCGTACATCCTGCGTCGGTTGCACAAATCTCCCCCCCTCCCCTTGCACTGCACGCAATGAACGCGAACAATCATTATTGTAGTTTTGCTTTCTAACCTCCGCATGTGCACATGCAATATTATGTCTACTACTACTAGTACTAAATACTACAAACACTATTACTAACACATTTATTTTAATTTCTGTTCAATCGCCGGACTCGGGGGAGGACCGCTTTTGATTTGCTTTCTACCCGAGCCGACGTCATTTAACTGTCAATGTTATGAATAATAGAAATCGTCTTCGTACACGTTACTCAGTTTGCTAAACATTTAATTCAATACAATTGCACTTAGTGCATAGTCTATCTGGCGTGTGCAAGTATTCTTCTAAACCTTAAGCTTAACTAAGTTACACGTCTGTACATTGCACATAGCTTTTGACCTAATGGTTATAATGGATTCTTAATGATCGGCGTGTTCGCTCGCCACCTCTCGTTCTATCACCTCAGTCGCTCCTCTTCCTCTTTGGTGTCCAGGATTAGTTACATTCAGTGGCGAACGCAGGAGAAAATTTCGGTATGGGAGAGTTTGAAAGAATGTAAAATCTTGATAAATAGTATGCTTTATTACTCATTGTATAATATATATATTTATATATTTTATTTGCAAGTCTCGTGGGAAAATTTGAAATAATTATTAAATTTGTTGGTCAAGTTATTTTTTCATTCATTTTTTTTTTTTTTTTTTTGATATTTCGAATAGGGTTGAATCTCTGACCCTGAATTGTTTTGTAGTTATTATTTATTTTACTAAATTTACATAGTTATTTTATGAGATAATATACATTTTATTCTGCATATTTTGATGTTTTTTCCTTAGCTAAAATTCATATCTTATGTCTTTTGAACATATTTTTAATGCATATTTATTACATAAATGCATTCATATTACAGTCATTTTAAGTGCACGAATATCAGAGCTCTAATGATAACAGTAACGAAATTAGAAATAAAATAGGCGTCGAAAACAATAATGATTCGAAAAGAAGAACAATTATTTTGCTAATAGGACAACCGGAACATATGCAGTGAATAAAGTTGTTACGGCCATATAAAACAGGGTATGTATAGTTATGCAGAATATTTTTTTCGATTACGGGTATTATGGGAAGATCCTATGTTTGAAATACCCGAAAGTACTCGTATATGTTGAGAGTATCTAGCAGCACATTAAAACTTAATGATTAAGGAAGGGTACGATAAAATTTTGATCGGTTTCAGAGTGTCGGAAACAAAGTGATTGAATATTTATAATTTCACGTAAAGAAAATAATTAATATACATACGGCACGGTTCATGTATCAGATAGATTAAGAACAAAAGCACAAAATACGCTAATACATACGAGTATAATTTTCGTTTCTTTTTTCTCGGTATAGTATGCGTTTCTCGCGACAGTTTCAACTGTACTATATTTTATGTACATTAATACTAAATTGCGATTATTCTGAATATTTAGTACATATTATTGTGTATACATTTCATCAATTCTTTGATTTTTACGATCAGTTTCTTTGGTTGGTTTTCATATAATGTGTGTCAAACTATCATAGCTGTAGCTGAAAGTTCTAAAATAAAAAAAAATAAAAATATTATGTGTTGCACAATTTCTTGTTTGGCATAAATTTGAACAAATCAATATTTTACGATATCGCTTATTAATATATATATATATATATATATATATATATATATATACTACTTATACTCGTATTTTTATTACAATTAACTAATTTTTATGATTTTCAGAATACTTATTACATATTCGTTGAGATTTTTGTACTTATTATTAACCGGTTCTCGTTCAACATAATATTTTTATCATTATTATCTACTTGTAAAATTTAAAATACTAATTATTCACTTTTTTTGTTTATGTTGATAGATATTAACATTAAGTTATGATGTAAGAAAAATCCGTTTAACCAAGGAAGTGTAAGGCAGTATTTAGTTAAATATAATTGAATGATTACTTTTGCACGTGACTACACAGATAATTAGATAGTATTTTGTAGAGTTTGAAGTACGTCATATTAATGTGGTTTCAAATGAGTTTTTTTATCATTTACAATTTCCCTTTATCATTGTACGTCACGCTTAAGAAAAAAAAAATGTTTCCTCAATAATTTATCAATTTTCCAAAACACGAAATGATAGGTAATAATTATATTACTACATACATTATATACACGTCCACACAAAAATGACATAATTACGGAATGCTAAGGCAGCTGTAAACATCTCCAAGTTCCATGCCATATTGTCATTGTAATTTCAAATACCTTTTGTCTTAAAAATGTAAAAACTCAAAATTTACTATCAGTTTATTTTCTTGCTAATAAAATATATTATTATTTTAGTGGATAAGAATATACTATATTCGTGTTAAGCATTCTGAAATATTTTAACTTATCGATATTATTGTTGTTATGCTGTTCATTTTAAATGTTATTATCTATTATTCAATAATTCAGTAAATTGGCTTAGGATCAGCCATTTCACCAACTTACGTGTTATTCATTTCGAAAGAGATTTGGCTAATGAAATGAAAATAGAAGAAATATTAAACTCGTTTGGAAATACGAGTAAAAAGTTATGCTTGTCAATTTAATTAAAATACAATTATCAACTAGTCATTTTTTAACTTTACACTGTATATATTATTACGGTTAATATTAAACATCGGTTATGTGTACTTAAGGGGTGTACTGGTGGAACCCACCACTTCTGTGTGAGCGTTATATAATCGTAGCATCCCCAAGATTTGAACTCTGGTTGCTCTATTGTTGCACAATCAAAAATTAATACAAAAACGAATTGCTTAACACTATTTCTGATTATTTTTTCATTACCGATTTGCTAGTGCTTTTAACCGCACAGTTAAACTTAAGGCTTTTATGATCCAACTGCCGATCTTAATCATGTATAACGATATATCGATCACTTATAATATATTTATTGCGTTACGACATATTAAAACCGAATATGAACTTGACTATAATATACAGTCTACAACTGTGGTGAATATATGCAATCATGCAGGTGTACAATAATTGTCATATTTTCTCCATTGTCTTAACGAAGTATACAGTTTTTCAACCGCGATTCTCTTATCCGGTTACTGCATTCGTCAAATATATATACATATGTATAGCGATGGTTTTGTCTTGGTCATAATTACTATTATTAATTGTTGTGCCACTATTGCTCATAATTAGTTATTCCGCGGTACACTTTATCCGTTCGCAGACTCGTAAGATATGCACACACACACGCACACATACACACTATTTATAGAATTGTTCGTCGATTGGTAACACACAGTGATGCCTACTTTAAAAATTGTAAGTAACACAATGGTTGCATCATATCTTCTGCGGGTGAGAAAACAAAATTAATCAATTGACAGTTAACCTTTTGTCGAAACCGTAGACACAGTATGTTGTATATATATATATATATATCAATCGGTGTATAAATATGTATTTTTATTCTGTTTCAACGTAGTTATTTATTGGCCGACGGTTGTTTCTAGATGTTATTAAGATCTACTGACGCGAAAACAAATGCTGATCCGATCGAAGTACTGCTGCGCATATACACATTAGCGTAATAGCATTTGCCTGCAGTGTTGCTTATACGCGCATAAGTATGTATACAACGTATTGCGTTTTTCAGGCAGTCATCCGTTGTTGGTTTACGTAACGTCTCACCGTTTCAGATTTTAACGCGGGGAGTTTGTACTCGTGCACGAAATTAATTATTCTGGTCGTTCTCTGTTATACCTGCATTACGTTTCCGGTAACCATTTACATACGCGCTTAAACTTTCACCGTATACCATATATATATATGTAATTAAATAAGTATGTTTAGTTCGTATTATAAAAAGTGTACACCTATCATATTACACGATATACTAAGTTTTTCACACGTTTATGTTACATTTAAATCTGCATTATACGCAATTACGCGTCTTGACAATTTATGATTTTACGTTTTTTTTTTTTTTTTTTCCATGACGATTACGTTTATTTTAAAATAACCAATACCGTACCTACACAATATAGTGAATTAATAACAAACCAATATTTCGTTCGAAAAAGTAATTGTCAAGGTTCATTGAGCAATATTGTAATAATAAATATTTGGTGTGAACGTGGATTCGCCACGACACTGTGATCCGCTAAGAACTTAACAATTAATATTTACCTAGAAACGAAATCTCCAAACCGGATGAAAAATTATTGATTTTATCGTTCGGTTATAGTTTTACCTACTGGATGATAAAAAAAATATCGCGTATTTTTTTTTTCTTGGAAACAGTCGATAAAACAACGAATTTAATTTCCCCGACGCATAATTAAACTGTGCGAAATAATATGGAAAAAAAAAAATAAATAAAAAAATAAAAAATCGTCCCGAGCTGGATGGGAAAAATGAAAAAGAGATTTTCTCCGCCTCTTAACGCGTGGCAGCGCGTTTTGTCAAAAAAATATATATATATACGTAGAGAACCCTTTCTCCCGCTAACAACACCGGTTGGTCATCGCGACGATGGTCGTTCACCTGGCTGCAGCAGCACAACCGATGTGTATAATACACAAATGCACCGGCGGTATCATAAAATCGATTAGCCGGTTATTTCACCAACCGTGCGCGCGCAGTGTCGTAATCCGCCGACCTGTACGGGCCCGGAGTCGATTCGATACCGTACGCCGAGGACGACTACTATTTATTCATACCCGCGCGCGCGGACGAGATGGAGAGTGAAGGCGCGTTTTCGGACGCCGCAGAATTCTACCGAGCGGTCATCACGCGAGACCCGTTCAAAACAAACACGTGAAGCGAACGCGCAAACACACGACCGTTTCGTTGCTCGCCGAGGTTTGAAGAACGGTTTTTTCTTTTTTTTTTTTTTTTTCGCCGCGAACGAGTGTCGCATCACGATATAAATGCGCGGTACACGCGGTGGATTTAAGAAGGAGTAAAGAGAAAGAAAACCGCGTGAAACGCTTTCGATCGGGATGCAAACGGCATTAGTGCCCCCGGGCATCCGCCTTCGGGTGTTACGCATCTGATACGCATCGCAAAACGTTTCGTTAACGTCCATTGTTACAGAGTTACAGAGTTACGTGTTGCTACGGTGATGGTGCTGGTGCATATCTAACGACATCGTACGTCTGCGCGTCAGTGGCGTATACAGAAAATATTTTCGGGAGGGACTACTACGGACAGAGTTGAATCACCACTGCTGTGTCTAAGAATCACCCAAAACGATTTGACGTCGGACGCAAATACTAAATATGCATGAAATACCATTAAAATATAACAAACGTTTAAAATAATTTTCGAGTTTTTTTTAAAACATTTCGGGGGGGGGGGGGGTGTAGCCCACTAGACCCCTCCCCTATATACGCCGCTGCTGCGTGTACAATATCGCAAACGTAATTTTTAATATTTGAACGGGTTTAATCGCCTCTAATGAACGTGTACGAATCGTACATACGATTATTATTGATTGCTACGTTTGTTTAGCTCTACCGATGTAATATAATACGCTGAACGCGTATGTTATTTGTCGACCATCTATCGAGGTCTAAACGACGATTTTATGCTTATGTATTTATTTCTGTGTTGCGCGCAGCCATGGGTTTTCTAATTCGCAATTATAAAGATAATACATTTTTATGTTACTATAGGTAAAAAAAAAAAATGTTCTCGAAATTTTTATATCTCTCCAACTTTATCGGTAATCCGGTAAAATATACAACGGTTTAATAAGTTTTTTATTACCGTCTATATCACTCACTGCAGGTGCAATTTTCATGTATGTGCCGTGTACGCGTCAATATTTTGGTATAAATGCATAACTAGTTACTGATAATCAAAACACAATAAAATACCTTTTAATTTCATGGGTCTAAAATTAACCTCAAATTGAATAGAAGAACACCAAATGCTGACCTTGATTTTTATCAGTATTATTATTCAGAAGCAAGTTTTTGATAAATTATAAAAAAAAATACAGATAATAATAATAATAATACTTACAACTCGCTTAAAAAAAAAAAATAATAATTATAATAAAAAATTAAAACCTGATGATAAAATTTAAATAATATTCTTTGCAACTCTCATAATAGCTCCATAGGGTATATTATAATGATTATCCAATGTTCACAGTAATAAAATTATAAAAAAAACATATTGCTTTATCACGTAAAAAGTAGACGAAATGACAAATTCTATTGTCACGTACTGTAGGGGGCTGAAGACTGGTATTTATCAATGAAAAACATAAATAGGCAATAATAAATTTATAAACAGTTTATAACACTGCTAAGTGTGTATATGCGCTACAAGTTCTTGTCAAGCTACGGTTTGAACCAAACTGACGCAACGAACGAACAAATTCCTAACTAAAAATTAAACAAAACCGTGGAAATCGTGTTTGGTAGATTTATATTTTGAATTCTTCGTCAAGTCCATTCCGTCATACTATAAATATTTCAAATAATACAAGTTACAGTTCAATTTACGCTAAATATATTGTTAATATTATTTTTTAAGTATCATGTTAACGTAATAATTACGTTAATTATTTACCGTTTAATATCGTTTTTCGACACGTGGATAGTTTAAAGTAGAGTGTAATATTTGTTATAATCAATCGATTAGTCTCCACCATAAGACAGTGGCCGGCATCAACGTCCAACTAACCTACCTTGAGTTCAACCCTGCAGGTGAAAAACGATCAAATCTATTATAAATAACATCTCTCCGCATTCACCATACATTAGAACATAGCAATGCATATTAGAATAATTACATTTATTTTTATCGTATTAGTGTTACAGCGACACGATAATTTTTTGAACGCGCCACCAATTGGCGGTTTGCACGTGTAGCCTACATACTAAAAAAGTAAGGAAAAAAAAATTGGAGCAACAATAATGTCGATTGGGAAACGTTAACCATATAATGACGTCGGGTCGTCTATGTCTACGTCGTCGCGGCGGCTTTTCGATCAGTCGAATTAAATTATTCGTAAAACAAGGTCGGTAATAATGGCTACGTGTCTAATAATGTATGCCTATACTTAGCACAACAGTCGTATCGATCGGACGAATTGATTGTTAACGGAGATTATTTCATGACTACAGTGGCGGTCGAACTCGAATTTTCTTGACGAATTATTCAACGGTTATTGATATCGTAAGAATTGATAGGTGTGTTGCAAAATCGTTGAAGAACGACAGCACAGCAAAAGATTTGTATCGTGCAAATGTAATTTGTTTTTTTTTTTTTTTTGATAAACCAACTGCATATGTTCGTAAAACAATATGATTCACATATATATAAAGTATGTATTTATGCATATTATAAAAAATATTTAAACTGATGTGGTTGTCAATAAAATTACTATTATTGATCTATAGAGTTTAAACACTCATATTGTTTACTAAAATATACTGGCTGTAATTTATGAATGGGAATTGCTGTACTACTAATGCGATAGAACTTATAAAATCACCTTGTTGATAAAATACATATGTTTATATCTATATTTTCAGTCTTGGCTTTAAAGCTTCTATTTTCAAAAACCACTCAAATATTGTTATGTAAATTAATTTAATCATTATTTCTCTTTTGTTGTACTTCTATTATAGTGTTATAAATTTGTTGGTATGGTGCATTCAAGGACGTTAATCTAGAGCGTTCCAAATCGATCAATCTATACCAAAGTGTCATATTAAAAAATAATTTAAGTAAAATAAATATAGCCGACAATGTTGAAAGTAGACGTTAATTTATGTTTAGTCATACATTTCAAAAATCAATTAATCACTCATTTTTTATTATAAGCTCGATGTTTTTAATTAAATTTTACATCGAGTATTGTAATGGTATCATTACATAAAATAAAATAAATATTAAGAAATAAGACATTTCTTGGCGTAGATAGAAATACTTAATAATATTTAAAAAGTAAAAAATAAAGCCGAACCGTGTAGAATATAAGAGTTATCGTTTTTTTTTTAATTTTAGAAATTTTGCTTTAAAATTCTTCTTCTTTTAAAATCATTAAAATAGCGTAAAATAAATAATCGAGCTATGGAAACAATATAATTTAAGTATTTGCATTATAATTCGAATTTAATTTATATACACGACATTTGTATGGATTTCTTATATAATATATCAACTATTACAAAGACAAATATATGTGTTCACCCATTTCCCATAGCACAGCGGTTCCCAAACTTTTTTTTCTGCGGTGCCCATCTTTGGACTCAATTTAGCCAAGGTGCCCTGGCTGTGAATAACATTAAAGACAGAAACAAGAAAAATCCAATGATAACCAATTTTATTAATTTTAATAAAATGTAACTTAATTATAAATTAATGCATTTTTAAACTTAAAAAATAGATAAATAAAAATTATTGTTATTTTGATTATAATTATTATATAAAAATATTATAAGGTTAAAATGAGAATATCCGATTATAAAATAGAAAATAATACATTATTTTCTATAAAGTTTTTACGAAAACAATAAGGAAAAACAATTTTATACATTTTCAACTATTTTTTATGAACCGTAGACAACGATGTCCTTAGAAAGTGGTCATGGTGCTCCTAGGGCACCGCGATGCACAGTTTGGGAACCGCTGCCATAGCACATTATACGTATTTGTATTTTCGATACATTGTTGTTGTGATAATGTTTCCTATATAACTTATAGCCATCGAAAACAAACTTATTTACTATTATTCATTTACTATTTGGAATTGACACACACAATTATAAACATTTGCGTTGAAAATACTGTGGTAAAAGAGACAAATCATTGTTACATAATTTTTGAATAAAAAATGTTATAGTGTTTTGTACGAAAATAATTATGTATTTTAAAATTATAGTCTACACGGTGAACATTGAACAATTTAAAACTTTGTATAACTACGTTTCTTCTCGCGTTTTACTATTCTTTGTAAACAGTACGATTTACGAATCATTACAAGCGTGTCTTTCTTGTTTGATTTTTACGAGAAAGAAAAAAAAAAACATTGATGAAATGGAGTTAAATCCAGTGTCACTCGTGTGCAACCAAGTCGTGAAATGTTATCGATATCCGGTAATCACTGTCAATTGTGTAAAAAAAAATTAAAAAAATAGTCTTTGATGATGCAATAAGACTTGGGTGTATTTAATCGTGTAATAGCTACAATGGTGTGAAATCATTCACAACTGAATCCAATAGTAATAATCACCTATTGTCGCGGATCGGATCGTAATCTATCCAATACAACTACATATACGTACATAATTCAACCGGTGTTGAACGCAAACGTTATTGGGATTAACTACGCGGTAAGCGTTTGGTACACGTCTACGTGTATAAGCAGACCCGATTGGCAAAACAAAACTATGTTCACAGGAAGTTAACAGGAAGTTGTTAACAATGAAAAGTAAAACCATATTAAAATATTGAAGTCCGTGTTATTAGACCTCCTCCTGGTGATTACTATCAGATGTAACTACGTGTAGATTTTCCTCAACACGGGAATCCTGATTTTTTTTATACATTTATTTTGGTTTTTGTATTCACAGTTTTGACCTGGAAAAGAACATTACGACCGGTCATACGTTTTTTCTCATATTTCTCAAAAAAAAAAAAAACCAGTGGGTGTAAAGTTTTATGTATACTTTCTATATCCGTGTATAAAAAAGTATATATATATAAAAAAAAAAAAAACAGATCGCAAGAGAAAGTGTTATATGAGGCATAAACCGGTCGCGCCAAAGAGTGAGTCGCACCTAGTCTCGACTAACGTTGGGCGTCACTATACATGTTATCATCTCGGTCGACCAACTAATACGATTTAATTTGACCTGTGTCTGGTATACATTAAAATTGTTTGAATCGTTGAAGTTCCATGGTAATCTCTTTTAAACGGTCGTCTGCAGTATTATTAATATAAATCGAATACAACGACAATGTAATCATTAGAATTGTTCTCTGATATTGACAACGTAGGTGCTCCACTGATGTTCTATATGACTCACTTAAAACGAAATAGATATTTATCTTGTACATCTATAAAGTATACAATGGGTTTTGTTTACAAACTTCCACGTATTCGTATACGTTTTTTTCCCTGAGAAGTTAATAATATCGAAAGAAAATAGTTGCCGCTCACCAAGCGTAATTCATTTCAAATGTGCGGTTTGAGACAAAATACGTACAAGGCAGTCAAAATTTAAATGATTTTAAAATAATTTATTTTTTGATTGATTAAATATTATTGCATAACTTTTTCATCGCAAGGGATGCAAATAATAATAAAAAACCAATATCTATAAACAGATGATAGTTAATTAATTGAAAAATATGATATAAGTAGTACTAGTTATACGAATTAACGGTCTTTATTTATGATTTTAGACGATTTGATGGTTGTGATGCCGACTAGTACGCCAGCAGACGACGTGCGATCGGTGGTGGCCGATCATCGTCGTCAACGTAATGTGACTCGGTTGGTTGGAGCCCTGAGAAGAGCGTCATCGATTCCGGCGGGGTTGTTGACTGCTTCAGAAGCGCCCGAAAATTCGGATTCTTCGATGTCTCGAGTTAAGAAAAAAATTAAACATAAACGGACATGGGACGAGCCCGAAGCCCAATCGTCCGAGGTTTATAATGCTACGTCTAAGAGACCGGATCGAATCAAGACGCGTAGGCGGCTGATACCGTCATCGAGCACGGCGAGAGCGCATCGGACAGCTGCAGTGGTGCAGGAGGATCCGTATTACGATTTCGGGAAGAAAATCAAGCACACCTCTTCGTCCACAATAGGGCTTAACGTGCTTCAGGATTTGGAAATGAGAACATCGGTTAGGTCGCCGATCGTCGTCGTATCCACGACTGAAGAAGACGGTCCAAAAAGCGATGCAGTGACGGCGACGATGGACGTAGCTCAAGACAAATCGACCATCGAACGGAGTAGCCAAACCCCTAGACCGACTAGAATGCCGCCGAGTAGGGTTCACGGTTCGATGGCTGGCAGCAGTGGGCCAAGACGACCCGAGAACCTGCAGCAGACCGCGGAATGCGTGTACCCAAGGTTCACCAGGAGGAACAAATCGCGTTCGCAAAGGGACGTAACGGTGAGGTGTCTGCCTGCGGAACCCGATGCCAGGACGACCAGGATACTTTCGACGGTCGTCACTTCCGTGTCGTCCGTAAAGGGGAATCACCAAAAGAAAAACGACACTCTTGACCGTCCTGCTGCAGGGTCGACCACGGGTAACGAAAATAATAACGCGACCGACGTCTATCATCCGGCCGTCGTACATAATTCCGGCATCTCCATACCGACCACAGTCCGTCCGGAACCGATAATGATGACCACGGGACACCCGAAGTACCTGCGGAGTCGGTACAAGAACATTTCACTACCCGAGTACTTGGAAATCACAAAAGTGAACCAAAAACGGTTGAACAGCAGTAGCAGCAGCAGCACCACCACCACGGAGCATGCAACCCGGCCGATCTCGACCGAAGTGACGACGTCAGAAAGCGCATCTTCGTCGTTTCTTCTGCCGACCGAGAACATAACCACTACGGCGGAAACGCAGGACACCTCAACCATCCACGCCGCCAGCGATGGCAAATCTCCGACCTATCCTTCGCCGCCCAACGACTTGCAGGATTTCGTGTACCTGAGCAACGGTACGTCCACGGAAACGCCACCAGACACCATCACCACCGCTGCAGATAACGGCGTAGCCGTCGAGGCAAGACAGCGGAGGCCGGTCCTGACGAGGAACATTACCCGCGGGCTCTCGACCGCCGAACACGACGTGGGCGTGGTGTACCCTGAGGGGTTGGCTTCGTCCACGTACTTATTGACTTTTCTGGCCATCGTGCCGTTGGTGCTAGTGATCGCGTTCGCGTTCAAGTTGGCCATCCAGCGGAAGAAGAAGAAAGTGTTCGACAGTTCCGAATACTCGTCCGAGTACAACCGCAGCCCGCTGGACTTCAACACCATCACATCGTCGCCGATCACCACGAAACTTCCCAGGGTGCCGCAACACATTGTCTGGGATGCGGAAAAAACGTCGGTCGCGATGCCATTGCCACTGCCACCGCCACCACCGTCGCTGCAGGTACCGCCAAGTAATAGCCGGTGGGAGTTCCCTCGAGAAAAGCTACGTCTCCAGACGATTTTGGGCCAGGGCAACTTTGGTCAGGTGTGGAAAGCCGAGGCTGACGATATAAGCGGGCACGAGGGCCTCACCAGACTCGTAGCCGTGAAAATGGTTAAAGAGGACGCGGCTTCTAGAGAAAGAGAAGATCTGATCAGAGAGCTCAGTATTATGCAACATCTCGGGTCACATCCTAGCGTCGTCACGTTGTTAGGATGCTGTACGGAGAAAGGTATACACACATAAGCACGCGCAAACGTACATATATACATATATATATATATATATATATACGTTTTCTATGTATCGTATACGCTATTATTGTAAGTGAAAACTACCATTATATCGTTTTGTGATTATTGCAGAACCTTACTTGCTGATCATGGAGTATGTCATGTATGGCAAACTATTGGCGTTCCTCAGAGATCGACGGACACGATCGCATTATTTTAATTTTAGCGATTCGACTTCTTCGCTCACGTCTAGAGATCTGACCGTGTTTGCTTATTGCGTAGCGAGAGGAATGGATTTTCTGGTCTCGAAAAAAGTAAGAAATACTTGTTTTGTGTGGAAATAATGGATCAGTATTTATTTTAATACTGTATTGACCGTAGTTATTACAAATTATATTTGTGTAAAATACGATAAATTTACTATTTGTCAAACAGCGTAAGATTGACTTCTTCGGCCATTAAAAGTCGGCTCGCGCAAGTGTATATGTTTTCCATCACGAGTAATATAATTTAAGGCAGTTGATGAAATACAATAGCATTGTTCGCTTTTATTTAATAAAAAATATAATTTCGACGCTTATACTCGTACATGGCTATATTATTTATTAATTATAATATCTAATTATTTCATTTGTACATAGATAGTACACAGGGACTTGGCGGCGAGAAATGTATTGGTCGATCATAATAAACTATGCAAAATAGCAGATTTCGGTATGTCTCGCAACGTACGTGACACAAACCAAATTTACGAACAAAGACATACCAAGGTACGGCTAGGATTTAAAATAATGTTTCATTTAAATTTACCGTTTATTTTAATATTTTAATTTGCAGGGTGCTTTACCTATCCGTTGGATGGCACCAGAGTCATTGCATTATAGTATATTCACATACAAGACTGACGTTTGGAGCTTCGGTGTACTAATGTGGGAGATTGTTACTCTAGGTAAGCCTACGCACTAATAATTAAATGTAATAAAAAATGTCTTAAACAATTCTTACGTCAAGTAATTTCTCTGTTTTTAAGTACATATATGTGGTACATATAAATGTAAAAAGTATATAAGAATGTTTAAGGATTTTAAGTAAATAATTCGATTTTAAAATTTAAATAGGTACCTTCAAATCTATGTTACAGCTAGTTAAAAATTAAAATTAAACTTTTAAATTGTTAAGAAATAATTCACGAAATATAATATATTATATATATATATAATTACCACTCGAAATTTTAAATAAACTTGAAAATAATAGCGTTTCAAAAAACTATATTTTCATAATTTATTATTAAAATAAACAATTCTAATCAACAGCAGAGTAAATGAAAAAATGTAATTAAAATTATCACAAAGTAAACAGATATAATCGTATATGTCTTATTCTCTATTGAATTCATGCACCATGTAATAGAGTTACTGGTTTCAATGAGATCAGCTAAGCCGTTCGTAATGGTTGGGTGTAGTGATTAATTTCGAAGATAAACGTATCAAAATAGTTATAATCATATAATTATCCTCCACTTCGTCGTAAAAAAAATCCGTATATCTATGAGTGGAACCAAAATTATATCATATCATAATATAAAATAAAATAAGTATTTACGTTAAGCATTAATATTATATCAATTATTATTATTAATTATATTATTCATTAATTGGGTAGTACATATTTTTTCTCTTTCTTTTAGATCGTGGTAGCCCTGGTCATAGGGTGTAAGCAGGGGCATCATTTGGGGTATCGCAGGGTATACATTGGCGGCCCTATTTTTCCCCGTATCATATTAGCCTGCCTTAATTTCATGCTGGCGCCGATGCCCGATATATCAGAGTTAAATTTAATTAATTAATGCTTGAATTGGCTTATAGATGACATTGTAATCTGAATTACATAACAGAATATTAAATACAAAAAAAAAAAAATAATGCTAATAACTACTGTAATCTAAAAGTACAAATTATAAGAGCATATGGTTCTATTTTAATTTTACAGTTTATTTTGCTATTTGTTTTTTTCTTTTTGCAGATTTATTTTTCATTCCTAATAGTAAGGTTAGAAATAACTCCAACATAGCGTCATACCTATATTTCAATTTTCATTGTTATAACTGTGGCCTGGTGGTAGAAAAATGTGGCCTAGTAAAAAATTTTGCAGCCCTATTTTAAAACTGAAATGGTGCCCCTGAGTGTAAAAAGAACTGTGAATATTTTTTATTCGTTACAGTCAGTAAGTTGGAACATATAAAGTAGACCTCAATTCTCTGATAGTCATCATGGTTATCTATCCAAGAACGAGAATATCGGATTTAACTTAATCGCAGCGCTGAAACAAAAACGTGTCTATTATTATAATCTAGGAAATTAAGACTTAACCATAATGAGTATTAAAAGATATATGCTTTTATACTTGAGTTTGAATGTTATATCTATTTCGTGAAATCGTTATTTTCATATTATGAAAGCAGTTTTCCGAATTTCAGAATTGAAAAAAATGTTTGAAATAATTATTATTTCACGAAATGGTCACGGCGTTAAGTGATATTTTTCATTTGAAAAAAAAAATTATAATATTATGCAGTACGTGTAAGAACGTGACTAACCGACAAAACGATACGAACGAATAAACAATTATCAGGCTATCTCAAATCTCTATATCTATTGGAACAAACATATATTATTCAACTAAATTTTAGGTATAGAATTAAAGTAAAAAATGTAAAACTAGTTACGATTTATATACGAATAAAAAAAAAATAAAATACAACGATGAGTGTTGCTTTTAATATTTTATTTCATTATACACTTCAGTCTCTAATAAGTACGGGAAGTATTATAATACGATCCATATATATAATTATGCATAAAATATAGCTCGATTTTCCCGCATACAGTAAAATCTTGATAGCAGTATTGTAATCTATTATTTATTATTAATTATCTATTATAAAGTTTACAGTCTAGTCCGAAGATTAAATTTTAATCTATTTCGCATGGGTATTTAACTGACAAGTGAGCAGTTTACTAACAGCAATGCGTATGCAAATATGGTGTCAAATGTTTTACACTTAATTACATAAATGATAACTAGGCTGCTGCGAATTTAAATAATCTAAAAAATACGAAAAATACCTTAAAATTATTTTTAACGATGAAAAATATTTCTTCTATTGTTTAAATTATTAATTATTATTCTACATCCTTATCTCTCTTTTTATTTTCTTCTTATTTTTATTTTTAACCTTTCTTTTTATCTTTTTAATAGTCAGCGTCACATTTATCTGATAAAATCGATAAAAACATAATACGAACAAAAACAGAAGTAAATATTATTTTATTTCAAGCGTAAGAAAAGGTGATGGATGCGACAAATGCGATTAGTAGGAGGGATCTAAACAGAATGTTTATCAAATTTTTTCTAAAAAAAATATAGGAAAAAATGCGCCCAAAAATCAAATAGTTCTAAAAATCGAAAAAAAAATAAGAATAAATATTTTTCTTCCGTAAATAATGTTCGATGTACGATGTTTCAGGACGTTCAAGAAAAAACGCAATCGCACCGCGTAACTAACACACCTGTCGTTGTTTATGTTTTACAGGTTCGACTCCCTACTGCACGATGGGCGCGCGGGAAGTGATGCGACGCGTGCGGGAAGGCTACAGACTCGACAAGCCGGCGCACTGCCGGTCCGAACTGTTCAGGGTGATCACCAAGTGCTGGGCTGCCGACCCGTCGAAAAGGCCCACGTTCGCCGATCTGAAACAAGAGCTAGGCGCACTTTTAGAGAACCCCGAGTTCGAGGGCAGCTACGTGGACCTGGAGAGCCTCGTCGACGAGTCGGACGCCAACGTGAAAGACCGACAGTAGCGGGAATCTACGATCGCACGCTACGGTGGATTTGTTCGTGTGAAAAATAAATATATTGATTTTTAGATTTTAACAGTTTATTATTATTATAATTATTATTATTTTATATAAATGTATAATTTTATTTCATTATTAGACTCTTCGTTTTTAGTTTATGCGACGTATTCAAGTAGTTCTATACCTAAAACGAAATGTTGTTGGCGGCAAATATGTGTACACAATATGTATTTGTCCGTTTGAGGTGTACTTGTGTGTTGATTCATTGCGAATTGTTACGATCGGCTTAAATGCGACTTGAATCTTATTTATTATACACATTTATTATATAGTATTAAAAATGTATAATTGGTTACTTAGAGTATATTATAATGAAGCAGAAAAGAACTGATATATTTGAAGCAACATAATCAATAAGCTTTATTGAAATAAAATGTATTTCTCTATTTTATTTATGTTGGTACATGTATAGTCATATTAAAATGTAATACATTATTTTTTTTTTTTTTTAAGAAAAATATAATTATTTAAGTGATTAACTTTGTTCTTTTGTGTATCGATTCTTTAAATAAAATGTTATCATAGAAGTAAATAGTTATGATTTATGACGGCTGCATGTAAACTCCTACACGAATAAACTTTTTACTTGAATTTAAAACATAGTGTAATCTCCTACACAGACCCTTTTTACCTACCAATAAAAGATGGTCTAAACTCCTATTTACACAGACCTTATTTAGATAAGGGTTAAAGCTACATGACATAAACGCCGAATATTATAATGAATACTAAATATATTCTATTTAAACAATCGAATTTAAAATCGTGTTTACATCTATAATCTGTAGTCTACTCAAAATGAGATCAATACTAACAGCGACCAGTTTTCGTCCACGACGTTTTAATGACACAGGTGACGCTCTATCGCAGCGGTTCCCAACCCGGGGGTAATTACCACCCAAGGGTTAAAAACACGATTTTTTGAGGGGTAAAGGTTAAACTATTTATTTTAATTTTAAATACTTATTATCTATTTAGTCATGTGTACTCTAAATGTACTTGTAATACTATAATATTGTTGCTAATAGTTTTGGGGAATATCTTATCTTATGTTCTAACGACACTGATAATTTCATTACCTTCAAATAATACTTTTAATAATACATTATCTTGAATTTCTTGGAATTTTTTTTTTTTTTTCATATAATTCTCTACACATTTTAAGGCGCGTCCAGACGGAGCAGCTTTTGCCGCGCGGAAAATACGCGTCCATACGAAGCGGCATTTATTTCCCGATTTGTTTTAAAGCTATAATAATAATAATAATAATAATATATATTACTCATAAGTACTATAGAGTTGTGTCGTTTTTAATGGACAACGAAGTGTACGAAATCAGCAAATAATCTATATTTTTGAATCTTAAAAAACATGAAATTAAAGATTTTTGAAAAATCATTGCTGATCTTAGTGTTTTAAAAAAACAGAGAATCTTCAATATCGAAATTTTGATAGAATAAAAATTGTGTCTTCTGGAGATTACTACGAAAATCAGTTTTACCTCGGTGAAAAAAGTTTGTTCTGTTACTAATTATTTAAAAAATAATTTAAATACCTACTTAAAAAATAAGTACTGATGCCGCGCGGCTTTGCCGGAAATGCGTCCACGCACACGCGGCATTGGCGAGCGGCGCAAGCCGCGCGGCTTTCCTTTAATGTAGACCGCCTACTAGGCCGATCGGAAATCATGCCGTGCGGCATCAAAAAATAGCCGCGGAAAATGTGCTCATGTATTCACACTCACGCCGCGTGGCAAAAGCTGCTCCGTCTGGACGCGCCTTTATTTCCTATATGTAAAACGGTATCGATATTTAATTTAAAGGTTTTAAACTTATAACCATCAGTTGTTCGCCGTTTGTTTATCAGTGTACTTGGATTTTCAACAACGGCAACAATGAAAACAGAAGCGAGAAACCGATTGAACTTGGAACACGGCGTCTAAGATATGCATCGACCGAAACTGAACCGAATATTAATCAAATTGTTAGAAAAAAGCAATATCAACCGTCTCATTACCGTTTATTACCGTCATTGGTTGTAATAAAAATTCTTGTTTTTTTTTTTTTTTTTGTTTGAAAAATTACAATAAATTATAATTATAATCGTAATATATATTTTTTTTCGTTGTTTTTTTACTTAACTTTATTTTGGGAGAAAGGGGTATTTGTTAATATCGAACCTGACTTATGGGTAATAGTCTGAAAAAGGTTAGGAGCCGCTGCTCTATCATAATCGAGCTGACGTTATGGGTCAGTTTTTCCTCCAAAATTATAGTCTACAAATGATACAACAAATGCATATGAATCTTTCGATTCTAAATTTAACAAAAATTTTTATCATCACCATCCGAATTTGCATTTATTTGTGAAAGTTTTGCTAGACATACAGACCCAAACATACGTAAAAATTAGAAGTAGTGATATACTTCGGTTTCGACAGCTGAAAACAATTTTAAAATATGATTACATACAGGAATAAAAAATAAAAAAATACAATAAAAGAGAAATTTCACGTCATGAATTTATTAAAATGGTGTGCTATAAAAACAAACGTAAATAAATATGTGAATAAAAATGTATTTGTATATTATAAACCGTGTAATTTTTAATAGATATTTTTTCCTAAAAAGAGTTAGTAATTGTTTAGTTAAATTTTAAACTTATTAAAATATACAATTCAATTACTGTTATACAATTAAACTACTGTATTAAAATTTAAAAAAATGTATTATAACCAAATGGATTTATTCTTATTTTGGAAGTTCAGCTTTTTGTAACCTTAGTATAGGAGTTAACACTATCTTTTTAAGGATTTAACAATATCTTATGTAGATGTTAATACTAGGTCCAAATAGAACCTTCTTTTGTAGGAGTTTACCATTTCTCTTGTAGAGTAGATAACGACATTATCGGTATTAAACAATTGATTTTGTTTGATCAGATAACTCTTAAAATGTCTACGGTAAAATAGTGTGCATAAAGATTGTAGGTATGATTTCGAAACTACGAGCTTAATATCGTAAATCAAAAATAGAGTATAATATGATTCGATGGTGTATTTTCAAATTTTTTGTGTAAAATACATATAGCATTGATTATATAATCATATATATAATATAATATAATCAATGATATAAAGTATAAATTAATTATTATATTATCATACACAAGGCCGTAACTGGAAAAAAATTTCTGAGGGGGGTCTAACATTATTATTTAATACAATTCATAGTTAATAAACTATATTCCACGTTAAAATGTTTCTACTTTTGAAAATTTCGGGAGGATTCCGGACCCTTGGACTCCCCCCCCCCAGTTACGGCCATGATCATACAGATATTTTTATACAAACATTACAACCACATGATAAAAATTAATGTATCTTTCTCTATGCCTGTATATTGCCGGTAAAATATATAAGACAAACCAATTCACGCCTATTTCAGCTGGGTACTAGTCCAATAGTATTAAATACTGGTACAATATAAATAATGTTTAAATGTGTTGTAATAAATTCAAATTTATTCAGAATATTAGCAAAAAAAATTTTATTAATAACATATTTCTTCGTAATAAAAAACAAAAACAAAAAAAGTTATAGGAAAAAATTATTAGGTCATTGTGTGTAAAACAAAAAAATTTGCATCATGGATAATTCTAGTAATTCCGATGAATCTTTATGTAACTTAGCATTTACGTAGACCAAAACGCAAAAGCAGGGTGCTGTGTTAAGTAGGCAATCTTCTTCGTCATCGTTAAATAAAATGAAGAATTGCTCGTACTCATCAACATCCAAAGTCGTAAGAACAATTTCGTGGTCCGTATAGTCCTCGTAATCGTCCTCGCAGTCCTCAATATTCTCGTTATACACGTTTAATATTAAACATTTGACCGGGGGACAATGATCGGTACACGACGGCAAACGACTACGTTTACAGGTAGATAAACTAGTGGAGTTTACGTCATCGTAAATCGTCAGCGAGTTTGTTGTATTCGGTTTCCGAGATGCTCGTCCGACTCCTCGACCTTCAAAAAACTCGTCGACGATCAAATATTTGATCGGACGGTGCAGAGAGTAAGACTGCGATCGACAAAGACTACGTTTCGATGCACGATCGATAGAATTTGCGGTGCTTTTATAAATCGATGATCGCCAACGTTCGACCGCCGAATTTTCCGTTCTCGGGTATTTAAAAGGACGGCCCGAAGAACAAGACTGTGATCGAGAACGCTTCTTGGAGGATGTACGGGTCGATATAACTTCAAAAATGTTTCTGTTGAAAATCGTAAAGTCCCGGTGTTCGATTACCCGGTTATCGTTTTGATATTCGTATATTCTATATTTCACCGGCCGGGTTGGGGAGGAACTATACGACTACGCTTGAATGTGCACGTCGAATTCTCCCCGTTGTAGTTGTAAAAGCTCGAAATCTGTGATGCACGTTAAGCAAACCGATTATTACAGGACTCGCATACAATCAAATATTTGACCGGCCGGTGTGGAGAGGATGAGTGTGATCGACGACGACTACGTTTTGATACACCTGTTGGATTTGACTGTTTATTTCTTGTAGAAATCGAATACCGCCCACGTCCGATCGCCGGATTTTCCGTTCTCGAGTATTTAAAAGGACGGTCAGGTGAACTCACTGTCCACCAGCGAGGCGTTAGCAGGGTATCCGTGGTCGCATCGACCATGGTAGGTTTCTGAGCGGAGGGAGCGGTTTGTATGCCTACGGAGCTAAAATCATCAGTATCCCTAGCTTTCATGGTGACAGGGCTCCTGATATTCTCATTCTTAGTCAGCAGATTGTCAATTGCTTCGTCCATGGTGGATAAAAGTTCCAAAAGGTATGAAATTCTTTTAATAACATATTTCTTCGTAGTAAAAAACAAAAACAAAAAAAGTTGTAGGAAAAAATTATTAGGTCATTAAGTGTAAAACAAAAAAATTTGCATCACAGATAATTCTATTAATTCCGATGATTATGAATCAGTTTAGTTAAAATACGTAGATTGTTGTATGATGGAGTTTTGCCATATATATTGAACACAATTTTTCAAAAATTAAATTTACAAAAAAACAGTACTCTTAAAATTAAGTTTGCTACTTAAAATTAGTACTTTAACTTTTTTTGATTACATAATTTATTGTTCTATCTTGATGTAGTTGTTACTATAAAGCCATTTTAATAAAAAAAAATCCGACTTATTTTATTTTTTTCCAGAAATCGGTTGGTATCTTGCGACTCCATTCAAAGACTCAATTTGAATGCTTGGAGAGAAGTATAATATAATTGACCGGCATCGTGTTTGAAGAAAATGTGCTACTATTTTTTTAATTACATTTTTCGTATTAGAAATTTAGAAATTAGTGTTCAACATTTTTCGAATTATAGAATAATAGTGATAATTTGCATTTGTCAAAAAAAATGTACAACATATAAATTAAATTCATTGTCTCAATGAGTGATTTGGAGTGTTTGGAATAATTTTTAAAAGCCAGGGAAAATCATATTTTAATTAAAATCGTTTTTTTTTCTTTTTAAATAAAAATTTATTTTTCAAAATAAGTAAATCCATTTTTCTAAATTTTGATCCGTCATATAAGTCCTTTTCTTAATCATATTAATACAACCAACACTCAACATTCTCTTGTCAATCACCAATAATGATTATCATTTTCTAC
>NW_020273625.1:64332-288378 GCF_003268045.1 Sipha flava | reverse complement strand
ATTCTCCAGACCGGCTGGTCATTGATAAAGAGTCGGGAAGATTTCATACCAGTAACGAGATATTACGCTGGCGGGAAGAGTGGTGCACAGGAAGTGATAACCTACAACTATTGTATCGATTAATTGTTGTTATCATTATATTGTAACTTATTAAATTAAAACAATAAACGATGACGCCAATGGAGAAGTACTGGGACAACCCATTCCCCTGTTAGCGTCGGTTCAAACACAAGGAAAAAAAAAATTACATACTAATATTGTAAGATATTGGATATCAATCGCACAACACTGACACCGTCTTGGAACGAAGATAAAGTTGAATACAAATTATCGTAATTATTAACAATAATTATATATAATATATTTATAGGAGCAGAAAAAAAAATCGATGATTCAAGTAAACGTCGAATGCCAAGAATGGACTAGCGATAAATTAAAAACACTATTTCGTTTCTATGGAAATAAAAATGCACAACTACGAACTAGTAACAAACGTAAATCGATACTATAAATAAGTTTTATTTTTAATTTTGGCCAACAATCAATATACGTACAATAGTATTTTAAATGTATTCAATTACACACTTAATAACTGATATTAAAAATTATCTTCTTATTCCTTTTTTATAGGGGACTGATGAAAATCGTTTTTCGTTTTCATCATTGATCGAAACTTTGTAAATTTATGTTGCTTTTATACGAGTTAATCATGCCTAGTGTTACTGTAAGAAATAATATTCTTCTGAAAACTAATTTCACTGCTTTCTTAAAATTTTGCACTGTGAAATAAAGTTAAAGTTAACATGTTATTATAATATTATTAAATATAACGTACGTTTTCAATTCTGCAGTTAAGTTTTTACCTACACCGCGGAGCCGTAAAATTTGTGAACAATCCAGGTACAGGGGGCGCAATTTTAATGAAAAAACTTGGAGTGCTAAAGCCCCTCTATCATTTTCATGTTCCTTTATGATTATTGATACCTACAACCCGTACAATTTAAAAATTACTAAAATATTTTTGAATTTAAATAATTTAATAGTTATTATTTATTTTAATTTTATATCTTTATTACACGTATAAGTTATTACCCTTCTGCATATACAATTGTTTCATCACATGATCAGTTTAAAATTTTGAGTGATGAGAAGGTCTTATAAATAACAATTTATCTTAAACTTCACATCCGATTTAAGACATTGTATATAATATTTTATGTATTTATTCTTCAAGAAAATGAACATGCATAATATATATATATAATTAAATTACCTGAATAAATTATATAAATAATAAATGATTTTAAATTTAAAGTAAGGCGGTAATCAAATCAATAATGATAAAATAATGATCAGACATTATAAATATTTTGACAAATCACATCATAGAACGCGAAAATAGGTAAACGCGCGTTGGACACTGAGATAGTAACTTCTTAATAAATAGTTGTTCGTGTGTGTTGTGTAAGGTTGTCCAAGCCTCAGTAGTGTTCAACATTTTATAACAATGAAAATCTACCGTTTGAAAAACGAGAAGTATTTAGGCATATCTTTTTTTCACCGAAGTCGAAAATATTAAATAGTTAAAAGAAAACGTGGCTTCGATTTTCAAAGATAAATCGCCTATATTAATTCGCAGCTGTTTGTTGATCCGTTTCAGATTGTAGTGGCTGTGAATAACGCTTTCTTAGCTAGTGAAAACTCTTCAATGAAGACTAAATCATTAGTCACTGAAGTTTTATTCAACTTGTCATTGACCAATAAAATCTCAAAATCATTAATAGACATAGGTCCTAATGATAATAATAATGAAATGATTGTTGCCATTGTATCAAAGTTTCCAAATGTTCCAGAAATGAAGATATTTCATGATAAATGTATAAAAGGATGTGAAACTAATCTTTCACAACATTCAGAAAATATCAATGAAGATTTAATCAAGATATATTAAAAAATTAGTCAAATAGAAAATGAAACCTCAAGTCTGCTTGAAACTTTTGTTACTGGAATCGCTTGTAAATTTTGTAAAATTCATATAATTTCGTCGTAGTATTTGCAGACATTATTTCATTATTATTATTATTATTTTCAAAACTAAAACAATAGACATTATATGCGTTTAAAAATTAACAATATTTAATTATTATAGTCAAACAAATTTAATATCCAATTCGGTATAGTTAGTTATGATTTTTGGTGATTTCTTACACTACTAGTTACATACATCACGAGGTCTTATACTTAGTATGTTGCATTTTTCTCAATCTCGAACTATCATACAAAACAGAATATATCAAAATGTTATTTTCCATATTTTCACAGTTATTGTGGTAGTTGTTGTTTCCCTTTTTCTTCTTACTTTTGATTTCAAACACAAATGGAAAACAAAAACATAAACATACGAGTATGTAATGTATATCGTGGAAAATAAGTTTAAGACAAAACATATTTTTTCCGCATTTCGATGTTTCGTAATAGAAAAAATTAAATAAAATGTTCTAAATGTGCGTGCAAAAACTTATTACGATAATATAACAGTTACAAAGGTGTAAATCATAAATAATTGAAGGTATCTTAAAAAATATATGAGATTCAAGAAAAACTTATTCATCGGCACTGATGTACCACAATGTTGAATAAAAGAATCAAAGTTATGTTTATTAGACTGTTTATGCATTATAATTTATTAAACATGCCTACACGATTTTATGCCAAAAGCATAGGCACAAATAGGGTGGGGCTTAGGGGGACTAAGCCTCCTTGAAGTGAATTCAGCCCCCCGGATTAATTATCGTTTTACATCGTATAAATACATTATTTTTTATGATTGCTATTTTTTCTATTTAAGCTCTTCTCTTGCAACATTTCATCTCTTAGTGATTATAACTAATAATGATAATTTAATGTAGAGATCCTATACGTCCCATATTTTACGGGATTGTCCCGTATTTGGATAAAGTGTCCCGGTGTCCCGACACAAGTATAAAAATAACACTTTTGTCCTGTATTTTATATAATCCATTTCATACGTTCCTTATTTTAAAAATTAAATTTTTTAATATCATTAAGCTTTTTAAATTTTACATTATTGATAAACCATAGTATCTTATTTAAATTATATTAATAATGATAATATTTGATTAAAAAAAAAAAAAAATCTAAAAAAAATAGGAAATTCACTTAATTATTTGCTTTTAATTTTAAATATAATTTATATTTGTTTGAAGTATCAAATATTATGTTTAACTTTATTTTATAGTTTATTTAGTAACTGTGAGGAAAATGAAATGTTACAAGGCCAAACGTAATTTTAGCTTCCAAATATTTACAAAGAATTTGTGTAACAAACATCACATGGTATTTGGTTTTGTAATATGTTAATTGTTAAGACAAGTCCCCTTACACCCTCCCCAAATTAACACCAATGGGAATTTAAAAAAAATATATAATTCAAAATGTCCCGTATTTTCAAAAAAATAATTTGGGATTCCTAATTTAATGATAATTTTTGATAATTTAAAGCTATGAGGACAAAGCCCCTACTTATAATTTTTGGTTAAAAATGGTACACTGAATTCGCCTCCCCCCCCCCCTAATGAAATGCCATATTTGCGCCTATGTACAAAATATTGTTAGCACCCCTTGAAATTCAAACCTGCGCACGCCTACGAGTACAGATGAAATCTTCGAACTCTTTGGAATACTGTTTGTAGTACTCCTTGGACGGTCCGACGGTAACGAAACACATTACCGAGTTAACAGCGCTGCTGCGGTTTCCCGCTCTGGCGGCTCCTGGACTCGTTTGGCGCGGCATGATAAGAATATAGTACGACGGAAACAGAATCCGAAAATCGGTACGTTGTACGTCTTGGGATTAATAAAACGTTTTATTTGTTATGTACGTCCACGTTCAACGTGTAATTATTTTTAGTTGGCTAACGGCTATACGTTCTCGTCTTGCAACGTTTTCACTTCGATCGGCGGCAGCGAGTTAACAGATTTATTTTTCTGTTTGCTGACTCAGCATCATTATACTTCTCCAAATCGTGGGCCGACTCTTAGTACTAACAACAGTTGTAAGACAGCACTGCTGTGTTCAGTTAAACCCGAGGTTTTTTTTTACTGCAAAATAGTAATGGATAACATTCCAAGTCCGTCCTCGTCCATCGACGAATCTGAAACCTACTTAGAGAAATTCGAACTGTACAAAATTCAAATGGAAAAAGTTCAAAATTTGGTCGATGAATTGAGCGGTAAAAGTATGTAACCCTTCATTGATTTTGTGCGTTTCGTTTGTTGCATTATTTATTCCCTCAGTTGTTGATAAGACGTTATGCGATGAGGATTTAAATACCTTACGAAAAGAAATGAAGTTAATGGTAGATCTTGAATGTG
The DNA here is from genome assembly GCF_003268045.1 of Sipha flava. Lineage (NCBI taxonomy): Eukaryota > Metazoa > Arthropoda > Insecta > Hemiptera > Aphididae > Sipha > Sipha flava. The sequence goes on along the minus strand of NW_020273625.1, from coordinate 283,983 downwards.
AAACGAAACCTTCTCAAATCTGTAAGTATTTCCTTCTTTTTTAATAACTATAATTATTTTGTTCCGTTCAGTGACTTGCATTTTGATAATTTATTTTAGTGTCCAATTTTGTGAATTATAAAGTGAGGTCTTTGAAAATATTGCAAGAATCATTTCGGATATGTAATTGGCTCATGGAAAAAGAATGCAACGAAATTGACAATATATTTGATATTAACTCATATATTGATAAAATTGTATGTGAATCATTTTGTTACACACAGATGTATTATATGATATGGCTTAATAATTTAGACCGATTTCTACATGTATATGTTATTGTTAAAATCTTTAGCTTGATGCATGCACTGATAAAGACGATCCTTTGGACAGTATGAATACCTTATTCGAAGATTGTTTTATGAATACAAATAATTTTTGTTTAAGTTTTTATGGTAACATTGCTTTAGAAACAAGCACTGATTCTACAGTTATAACACAAACAAAGAAAGAACATAAAAGATCGCAAAAACGTCGATTAGAAGAACAAATTGTTCCTGATGAGGTAATATTAAATTGTATGATTTTTTAACTTTACAAAGTTTAATTGTTGACATTTTTCCATTTAGGTGTATAATTGTGAAGATGATAATGATATGCAAGTTATTCTAATAGCAGTAAAAAATTGTTTGCAACAAGCTATACAAAAGAATAATGGAAACCCAATATCATTCTTCAAATTTGCTATTAACCCATACAGTCTGTCACAAACTATAGAAAATTTTTTTCATTTAGCTTCATTAGTAAAGGATCGTATTGTGATAATTGAAAAAAATTCAGGTTTTTTATTTATTAATTAAATTATAACAAGTTAACTTTAGCTTTACAATAATTTAAACTGACTTTTTACTTACTAAATCATAATTTATTTTTTATTTATTTATCTGTTTTGTATAGATTGTAATGATTTTGAATCAGCAACCATAACAATAAACAAGAAAAAAATTAATATGAATGTTACTCGGAATAGAAAAGATGATTTTATATCATCACTACTTACAATAAACCATGATTTATGGAAGGTAAATACTTTTAGGTTACTTACTATTAGTATAAAAAATATATCTGAAAGTTTTGTTTTAACTTACTCTGTATGTTCAGTTATATTTTTAGTTTTTATTTTAATAATTGTTGCAATCATTATAACTTATGCTTATCCAGTGCTCAACTTAAGGGGGGGATACAGGGGGACAGCGTACCCCTTCTTATTTTTAGAAATTTGAGTATCCCCCTACTATTATGATGTTATAATTATAACTAGGGCTCGGAAGTTATTGAATTGTAAATCATGAAAATATACATGTAAAAATGCATTGAAATATTTAATTAATAAATATTAATTGAGTTATAATTTTTATTTTAAATGCAATTTGATAAATAATTTATAAAAATAAATTATATAAATAGTAAAAATGTGTATTTCTGTTTAAGTTTCAGTTTTCTTCAGAGTTTTCTTTTAATGGCTCTGAAAAAATAAACAATTTTTTTTAAGTACCTATTTTTACTATTTATTTTGTATATTATTTTACCTTGGAAATTGCATTGAACAATTAAAGATTTTTTAATGTTTTTGAATTTGAACGATTGTCGATTGGAAGTGAGTACGTTTTTGTACTCTGAAAACGAACGTTCAACGTCGACTGATGTTATTGGGCTGTTTTTCATGTACGTAAGATAACTCCAATCTTCGGGTGTTCCATCTATGTTTTCTTCTCCATTTAGTATATCTGATATTTTTAAAACATCTTGATAGCCTTTATTTTTTGATAAAACAGACTCAATCTTAATTTTAATTTTTTCCCCCATTTCCCATTAATTTGAATTAATTTTTTTTTTTGCCCCTTCGACAATATAAATAGAATCTACAAGTGGAATTCCTTGTTTTTCAAGTCTTGTTAATAAATCGGGTAAAAATCCGAAAAATTTGATTTAATAAATACAAGTTGAGCTTCAATATTTTGATCAGAAAGATACTTTTTTGAATTTTTTATTGATACTGCATCATTGTCATCAAAATTATTAATGATTAATTTTATTTGCTCATAATTTTCACAGTAGTAATTCGCTGCCTTTATTCAAGTACCCCATCTTTTCAAAATTGTTTCAGGTTGTAGTGATAGAGATGGGGCTATTGACTTAAAATATTGAATGCGAGAAGGTGCTTTACGGAAAACCTTTTTCACATTTGCAATTAATTTGTCAACTTTTGGATATCCTGTTCGTACAGTTTCTGAGATCCTATGAAATGCATTGGCCAAACAAGTAATGTGTATAGCTTTTAAATAAAATAATTTAATGGCTTCTCCAGCTTTAACCATATAGGGGGAACCGTCTTTAATAAACAATAATACTTTATTGTCCTGAACACCTTTTGGCCAAAGTAAATTCATAGATTTATCAAATAATCTACAAATTGTGGAATGATTACATTTTTCGAACTCCTCAGAATGTAAAAGAAAAATATTACTACTCTCAGAGTCATTTAAAATTCCAATAACAGTATTTGCTACATATCTACTTGTACAATCGGTAGTTTCATCTATTGACACCCAAATACATTTATTTTGAACATAATTCCTTACTTTTTGAATTGTATTTTCATAAATTGCATTAACATAACCTTTTCGTAATGTTGATTCAGAAGGAATATCTTTACCAGTGTTCTTTGATAAAAATTCTTTAAAATACGGATTTGATAATTTATTCAAAGGTATGTTTGCTGACAACAAAGCCTTACATAGATCGTGACTAAATACAGATTTTTTTGTAGCGTCCGTTATAAATTGTTGTGTAAGTATTTTACTTGTACTTGGATGATTTTCAACACGCTTAGCTGCCCACTTATGTTTTTTCGTCTTCGTATGTTGGGTGACAATAAACCTTTTATCGACGCTCACATTCGTTTCACAAAAATTACAAAACAGTACATTTTGGTCTGCTAAAAAAACATCTGACCCGAATTCAGTAATATATTTTTTAACTAAAACAATTTTTATTTGCTTAGGCATATTTGTTACGAAATTAAATTAAATTAAAAATGTAATGAAATTTGCAACAAAAATAAAAATAAAATGTTATGATTACGCACACTAGACGGCAAGACACGAAACTGATATGTTGACGGTATAGCTAACAGAGTAACAAATAACTATGAGCTGAACAGGAAATTATTTTAAAAAAAAAACCAGAACGTTCTCTTTAAATATCTTATCTTTATTTGTTGTTAGACGTTTTGACTTTTTCTGACGTTTATCGATAATAATTGTGCATAGAAAAATATAACTACAATAAGTAATAAGTTATTATAAGAAATATTCTACGTCAAACTTAAAATATAGCATATTATATGCATAAAATTAATAAATATGCATTTATTGAGAAAAAATGGGTGTTTTCATTAAAATCTCAATATATGCAAAAATATGCAATTTTTATTTGGTGTTTTTAAATTAGTTACAACTCAAAACGAATTTCTGTTTTACTTAGCAATTAATTGGAGTATTTAATAAAAATATGCAAATTCAATAAGTCCCAAGCCCTAATTATAACGCTTAACGAGTTTTGGGGATGCAATTTTTTTTAAGCAAACAGAGTCCCCCTTCTTTAATTTTGCCAAGTCGAGCACTGTGCTTATCTTATATTTATTTAAAAACTTACTATAGTTTAATGTATTGAAATCATAAAACAATTTGAGTTAAATCAAATTTTAATCTTAATACATCTTCTTTTCCTCGTTCTGTTTTCTCCCAACAATTTAGGCTCGGCCACCCTTGTCTTAAACCTCCACTCGTCTAAATTTTCTACATCTCCTAAATACACACCAACATCCCTCATCTCTTATCATTCTCAATTGTTTCCCATCATCTCTTTTTGATGTTCCTTATACATATACATTATTAAAGCTTGTTTACTGATTGCTACATCTTAAAAACAACAAAATATGAACTTAAAATTTAACATAAGGAGTTTTGTGACAATTACATCATTAAAAGTCAGTGGACTAGATATATACATTTTTTTATTCAGGAAATATTTAAAACTAAATTTATCACAATCCAGTTAAATAAATATATTATTATTTTCTTAGAATTATTTTCTAATATGAAGAAATATTTATTAATTTTAGTATATAAAATTAAGAAGCTTTATTTATTTTTTTTTTTTTTGCAGTTCTATATACAAAAATACAATATTCAAGAACAAATGATTGATCTACGATAAATCTTTTTTCATTTAAAAACAAATTGTTCAAATAAATTAAAAAAATTTAATTGTGAATAAAATATGTTTTATTATGAATATTACAGTATTAATCACTTTTACTGTTTTTTTCTTATGTATTCAATGGTGATTATAAATAAAGTACTTTTATTGTTATTTTTTATGTATAATATGTCAAATACTTATCAGCATGTAATTTCAAAAAAGAAAATCAAAGCAAGTTATGAAGATTAATAGTAATAGTAAAATTGATAAAATTAAAATGATTGCTTATGATTGGCATTGTAAAATAATGAAATTACTGATCAGGGTGATCAGACATCCCGTTTGAAACGAGATTGTCCCTTATTTGATCATCACGTCCTGTTTTCCCGACAAACTTCAAATTTGACTCTTGTTATCCCATTTTTATAAGATTGTCCCGTTTTAAACCCGTTATTTCCATATTATATAATGTAAATAAAATATCTATACATGAAAAAAATATTAAACTGTTTTACTTGTATATATAAAATGTGAAACCAAAGTTAGAAATAACAGATAGCAGTTTTTGTGGAACGAGTGTCAAGTCCTGATGCCAACCATATACCTTATACTAAGTATAGGTATAAGTTAGAATAAGGTCTATGATGCTGACAAACTATAAAATTAGTGATAAGCATGAAGCATGTTGTATGGTATATATATATATATATATATATGTTTATTCTACAAACAAAAATTATATATTATATTATTTATAAATTTATAATTAATGCTATTGGATATTATATTATAGTTGTTAATCGTTAATAGTTTTTGGTAGACACTATTGACAGTCGATCCGTGAAGTCGTTTATTGAAATTGACGCATATCTATAAATATGATAGAGATTTGGACTTAACTCTCAAGATTTGTGTGTACAACTGATGCTACTGATGTAATCCTCAAAAATGAAATTTTACAGGAGGCACTAAAATAAAGTTGTTTTGTAATCCTTATAACCTATAATGTTGATTTTTTTTTATAGATTTAAGCTTGGTATACTTATGAATCAATATTATATTTACTAAGCTAAATCAAATGTAATTTATTGTATATTAGTCCAAAGTTAATTAGTCTGTTGGATGCATTACATGGCGTTTCATAATATTAATTATTTTGGGTTAATGGTTTTTGTGGTAATGGTTACTACAATTGGTACTAAATAAAAAAACGTTTCCAAATTGTGTAACCCTCAATTAAATCTTTTATTACCTTTTATTATACAATATTATTAATAGTTATTAAAAATAAAATACTATAAATAGTTCTTTTGATTCAATACAAATTAATTAACAGAACATTCCAATTAAAATTCAAAATAATATAAAAAGAGTTTAACATTAAAAACAAAATAATAATAATTAAATGTTTGACTCAATACAAATTATTTAATAACAATAAAAATACTAAATTGATAAAAACAAAATTAATTCAATCAATTAGTTTAAGTAGGATACACTAATTGATCAGTTAAACTGTACATTCGGTGTAAGTTATGTATAGGGTTACGTTGAAGCTTACACTAATAGGCCTACAAGCATTTAATTGAATACACAATTTTGAATAACCCTCGTGGCTTACGTTAATTGATATTTGATTGTTGATGTGGCTTATATAAAAAAAAATAACTTAAAGATGAATTTTAGGTTAAAAAACGAATGTGAGGGTTACAATATTTGACCAAAATATGGATTAATCTCAGGTTTACATCAGTTGGCCTATTAACCGACATGTGTGAATGTATGTGGATGAGCGTTTTTTTTTAGGAGGAGGGGAAGTAACAGCTGTACCGTTTTTTTATTTTCTTAATATGGTTATCCTAAATTAAGACATTAAACCTGGGATAAAATGTTTAAGGCTGCGTTAGGTATAGTATGTGAAAAGGATATATTAGTTTAAAAGCAAATTTTATAGAATATTTATGAGTGCTTACCATATGTTTTTTGAATTTAAACGTTGGATATTGGTCTATAGTTTTACGGATCATCTCCTGTTTTATTAGGCTTTAAAATGGCTACAATTTTTGCTTCACGTCATATTTTAGGGAGGGTCTCTTTAATAGCTTCATTCGTGAAGAACCGTACGATCCAAGATCTGCTCTTAGAACCCAGGTTTTTTATAAATTTCGTTAGGTTTCCGTCTGTGCCTGCAGCTTTCCCAATTTTAAGGCAATTTGTACATCTTTTTCAATAAAGTGATCCATTAAAGTAGACCTATCCTCGCACCTATCTAGTTCTTTTTTATATTCATTTGCAATCGTGATGTTCTTTTGTTTAGTAGGTTTGAGGTCTTGAGGAGGTTACTTGCAACTGCGTTTGGTATGATGCTATTTTCTTTCCTAGTTTGTTGGAAAGCGCCAAGCTTTCTTAAATGGTCCCAGCTTTTCCAGGTAGAGTAATAGAAGTCCATAGCTTTGACCCACCTTTGTTTTATCTGATATGAAAAAGGTAAAATTAAATCAGCTGAATTGTTGAAAAAAGAATATTGAAAATGTTCAGAAGCAAATCAAACGCAATGTCGCAAATAGGTACAGACTGAGGCCTGAGTGGGTTTAAGTTAAGTTGTGGCATAACTAACCTCATCTACTTTGAGAACAAAACTTAAAATTTTTGGAGGACCTGGGTGTGTAAGTTCACCTACCCGCCCCGGGTTTCAAACAGTTGTTCATCATAATTAATCGTGGTACTTATTCAATGTTTAGATTTCTGTTGTACTGTTGCATAACGACACAAAACCAGACGAATGATAAATTGTGGTGTGATGAAAATACCGATCGGAACATATTATCTAAATGCCATAAAACATAGATTTAATAAACATAAATACAATGTTCATTGATAACCTCTCCCCCCATTCGGTTATAATAAAATGTTGATTATGGATTATTCAATATTATTCGCACGAACACGAACAAAAAATAAAACATAATATATATATATATATTATAATAATATAAATAAATATATTTATTTATTGCATGCCTATGGATTCTTACACATTCATGTTAATTCCACAAACTACGTTGACGGAGAATCGCGGAAAACAAATATATTATAGAATTATGGAATTTCTAAAATGGATCTATATAACGTTGTAGATTCTGTTACGCAGGAAAATTACGATCGAGGAAATTCGTGTTTTTTTATTATTGATTTGAATTAAAAAAAAAAAAAACATCTTCATCATTTCTGCATTACGGCGCAGAGAAGACGTTTTTTTTCTTAACAACGTAAACGATCAAGACTAGAACTTTGACGGGATTCTTTCGCCTTTGGTGTTCAACGGTTTTATCGTACGTCGTTTTCTATAAATAACATTCTATGACACATTAATAATTCTACTTATTCGAAACGAAAAAAAAAAAAAAACCGAACAGTGCGGACATTAGACCCGGGATGCGTATACCCGAGATTCCGATTCCGAGGTTACACTGTACAGCTTTCCAGTGCGTGGTGCTTTCCATGGGTTGGTAACGATAACATTTCGCTAAAAACCCTGAAATGCCAAAATCGTGTTCGCTACAACGATACGTATACGCTTTTACCAAGTTTCCTTACGTTTGTTATGTTTAACACAAAGAATTGGCGCTACGGTACATTGGCTGAGTTCGCATCATCAGATTTCTCCGCTCTCCCGTCGTTCGCACTCTACATTAATCCTTTCTGACAAACACATCACGCCCAGCGACCGCTGCACTAAACGAAGAACGCTCAAGGCACACACGTGATTATGGAGTGGGGTAAGTTGGACAATGGTTTTTCAAATTTATATTAATATGTTACCGACACCTAAGTATGTTACAGTTTATCTGTCTAGATTAATCGTTATGTAAATTATTTGTTAATTTTTTTTTTTTTTTGATCTTTACAGATGCCGATAATTTTGAACCCCCCAAGCCAATCATTCCAATCGTTGACATCGTTGGTGGTGCTAAACTCAACAAATGGGAAGGCGAAGATGAAGAAGAAAATATTAAGGTTTGACCTAGTATATTTTATTCCATCAGGTTAAACTTGTCAAGACATTTTTCTCACTGTCCATCATTACTTTTATATTTTTATCAACTACCTATGTATAATGAAGTTCCTTATGGGTACTATTTAATAATTGTATAATAAAAAAAACGATTTTTATAAATTCATTGATAGCATACTATAAGTAATGCATGTCTGTAGGGTTTTTAAAATCCCATAACCTTTATATTGATTAATGTGAAAGTTTAATAAATATTCATTGAGTAGTTTTTATAGTAAGATGTTTATAAATATTAAATTTATCCATGATACATAATTTTATTTTACTTACAGGATAGCTGGGATGCAGAAGAAGAAGAAATTAAAAAACCTGAGATAAAAGTCCCAGAAAAAAAAACCAAATCAAAATTGGAACAAAAAATAGCTGAAAGAGAGGTAAAGTACCTTTTCCATTACTGCAGTTTCATTTATAGTATGTAGCGTCATAAATTGTTTAAAATGTCTATCACATATATTTAACGATCAATTGTTAATACGCTTGATAAAAGTTTCATTATACTAGTGCATTTTTGTCATAATTACAACTTCAGAGAATTGCAACATAATCAAATAAAAATAGAATGTAATAAATAATCCAAATCCATGAAATACCATAAAATGGGAACTAAATTACAACAAATCAAAAATGCAGTTTTCTAATAACCATAATTTATTTTGTGAATATGCTTTAACTATTTTTAGAAATTAATTTAAAATAAACTAGAGTTGTTTATAGCTTACAGTATTTAATACAGCACGAATATGTTGTTGCCTATATTATGTAATTTCTTAAATTCTTATATAATATATGATACAATAAACTTAATTATTAAATTCCAGTAGTTCACTAATATCGTTATAGTAAATTCTTTTATTTCTGTCAATAAATCAGTTAATTTATACTTGCAAAATTGTTGAATCTATCGGTATTCTTGTCGTATGCGGTCTACTATATACTTGTTGTTTATTAAGCATGTTACGTTATATGCTTTCAACTGCCGCGCATCGATATGTATATATTGTAGGTTATTTCTGTTTATTAAACGGCGATAATAATAGTCATTATTAATAGTTACAATTTTATTTTAATTATATTAGTAATTTAATATAAATAAAAAATAAAATAATTGTTCAATTTTATTTTTAGCGAAAACAAAAAATAGAAAATGAAAAAATGAGGCGTAAATTTTTGGAAGCTGAAGAAAATTCAGACATGACACCCGAAGAAAAAAAGCTGTTACAACAGAAACTTCAAGAAGAAGCTGATTTAGAAGTAGCAAAAGAGATGTTAGGTGTTGATGAAGGGGATGAAGACTCAATAGATATGATGCAACCAAAATCGAAAGAAGATTTCATAGTTTTTGAACAAGCTCTTCAGAAAAAAATTCAAAGTTTTTCTAAATCCGAACATTATTCTGATTTTATTGAAGAATTTATTAGGAATTTATCAGTTTCCTGTAAGTGCAATTAAATTACTTATTAATTAATGTATGTTTAAAAATATACATGTATTTCATTTATATCAAATTAAAAATGTATTATTTATTTTATTGTTTTAGTATCAATCTCTGACCTAAGGAAATTAAAAGCAACTATAGATAATATGAGTATAGAAAAAATGAAAGCAGAAAAGGGAGATAAAAATAAAAAAAGTAAAGGCAAAGGAAAAGCTAAGTTGCGACTAGATAACTGTGCTGTAAGTTTTTATCACTTCATTATTAATAATATAATAGTTCATTGTATGACTAGTTTTCCTTCTGTTATTGATTAATAATGTAACACTATGACATAATAAAATTAATTTTATCTTATTACCCAGACTACCTTTTCCCGGATATAATTAATTCCTAGTTTAATTTGTCTTAATGAGGATATTTCAACTGAGAGTGAAGATTAGTTACTAATGTATATACTATATTATTACTATATTTTCTCTGGGGAGATGGTATCTATTTTTATTGCAATAGAATTTGTCTCTTTGCTTGAAAACCGATGATAATTCATCATAACTAGTAATATACTTGGAATAAAAAAATGTATCTTTATATTATTAATTGTTTGCACTTATAAACATGTATCCATTTACTCAGAATAGGTATCACATATCTTATGTAACAAAAAAAATATCGTGTCCAATAAAAAATTTAAAATTACATACATTTTTTTTATATTATGTTTTTTTTCTGTGATATTTAAGTCCAAATTTAAAATAAATATTTTTTCTTCAAACTCAAATAAACAACTATAATAAAAAAATATAAAAATTAAAGTTACCCAGTTGCATGAAAAGTATATATTTATTTAGTTGTTAATAATACGTAAACATTATTATTATGTGCATATTTGTTTCTGTTTTGTTGACCAACTACTGTAGTTTAGAAAGGTTAGCGATAGTTAATTTTTAATTTTGTTAGTTATATATAAGACTGTTTTGTATATATATATAACTAATAAATAATAAAAAGTTAAGCTTATGAGTTGTGGTATTATTTTATTATTTAATATGTGATGTTTGATATAAATTTGTTTTATTTGTATTTTTGATGAAATATTTTAGACTAAGCTAAATTAACAATTTTAATTTATTTTTATAAACATTTTAGACATTATATCACAATTTATTTTTACTGACTTGGCATAATATGTTGATAAAAGTTATTTTTTATTTTTTGAGGAAGAAACTTATTTTTAGTTTTCACATCCTATAAAATGTTTTTATAAACAAATTTGTGAAAAAGAAAAAATTGTAAAAGTTTTATCTTATGAACTACCTAAAAAATTGATAGTCTTATAGGATTTAGGTTATAATAAAGGAACGTTTCTTTACCATTTTTGATGATTATAGTTCACTCTCGACATTTTCATCACTTTAACCAATGTTCTCAATCATATCCAACTATCTCTTTTTTTGGTCTTCCTCTTGTTCTTTTCCTTTCAACTTTCATTTTCATCATTTTTCTCAGTTAAAGTTATCTAATAAAAGTAAAATATGAATAATAATTAAAAAATATTATTTATGTTGTCTTCATTAATTTATAAATTTTCCCTTGAATAAAATTAATTTTTAAGTTGTCAATTTTAACTAGTATCATTTAGTAATTTGTAAATATATTCTCATTATTGACTAATTTTTGTATTGTTGTTTCAGATTCCGGACTACAATGAATTTTCGGCCTATACAATGGATGATTTTGATGAGTTCATGTAGTGAAGTCATTCATTCAAGCCATAGACAACTGTGCTATGTATAATAAAATATATAGTGTGGATGGAGTTGAATTATAAATATTTTTTTTAATCTATTTTGTTTATCTTTATCTCATTGAAATATACAATCTTGTGTTGAAAAAACTCTAAACTCGTTTTTTTAATGGACATTGAGTATTATGTGCACTTTTTTTTTTTTTTTTATAATCATATGTTATATCATGACATTGAATTAATAACTCGTTGAGAACTTGATGACCTCAGTGTAAGCAGAACTACGTCTATTATCATTCATTCTGTGTCTATTCTATAAATATTTATTAACATATTAAATACAACTTTTGATTAGCTTATTTTTTTTTACAACAATGGATTTATATGAACTTTATGCAAATGCTGTGTCATTAGCTGCTGGTTGTGCATCTACTGCAATGATGTTGACACCCTTGTAAGTAAATGAGTACGATAAAGTATTGATATGTTATGGGGGCACTTGTTCGTCTGTGATATTATATTGTTATCTGCATCAAAAGTAAATTGTCGAACTTCAGTATTTGCAAATTTTTACCATTTCAGTATTGTAATGAATTTTAAAACTTGATAATTGTTTATACTTGTTCTCACCCTTCAAATTCTTGAAAATTTTTTAATTCCATTCTAGTTAATACATTGGCGCAACTAAGGGGAACTTAGGGAAGCTTAGTCCCCCAAATATTTTTGATTATTTAAAATTTAATGATAATTTAAGCATGGGATAGTGAAATACATACTAAATAATATGAGTATATGACGCAGAGAATTATTCAAAAGCAAATTGTATAAATATAAAATATTATAGTTTATTTTGTAATTCCTACAATCTAAATAATAATATGGTTATCTAATAAATGTGACGGACGACGGTGAAATATTGCGGTAGTGTTTTGTCATATTTTATGTAAAACATACTACATAGAAGTAAGTACATGATTATTAATAATATTTTATGATTGTTTTTATTTCAATTAATAATTATTGTTCTGTGTCTGCGGCCATGGGGGGTGAAGACCCCCAGGGCTCACACTGACTAAATTTATTTGTAAGGCTTCAGCCCTCCCCCCAATATTTTAGACCTAATTGCGTCAATGAGTAAATACCACCGGGTATGAAGAGTGACGACCAACGACGTCAAAATAATCTTTATCGTAACCAATAATCAATTGAATAAATCGACCGTTTAAATGAATTTGTGTAATCTCGAGGTCAAATCGTAATCGATGTAAAACCCATCGATTGTCTAATGGATCGTTTCGCGGCGGTTAGGTTACACTCGTTACCGAATTTATCAGTCATGTTCTACCGGTTGTATTATTGGTACTCGAACACACGCACCTAGGGCCGGCGTAAGGCTAAACGACGCCCCAGGCCAAAATCCCAACTGACCTTTTTTCATACAACATGTAATATCATATTACTTAGAAAAAAAAATGTTGTTCGTGGACAGAAATACGGAAAAATTATATAATATGCTCAACTTATACATATTTTGCTACAGTCTATTTTTTTAATCACGACTCATAATGGCTTGACGCGATTCCGATTGAACGATAACAAATATTCGGGAATTTTTATATTTATAGATCAACATACATGATAAAAACTATTATGCTAAACCATAGTAAATATAATATATTTAAAATATAATTATATTATTTTAATACATGGTTAAACGAAATGACCATTATAATTATCAATATTTCAATACGAAGTTATAGGTATTTCATATAAAAAACAAAAATGATATTACCGACATATGTGTAAAATTTTAAAAATCAATTTCGGCGCCCCTCTAAAAATGGCGCTCTAGGCGACCGCCTGAGTCGCCTTACCCTCGCGCCGGCTCTGCACGCACCCATACGTGTTTAGCCGATTGTTGGTAGGTAAGATCGTACCCGGTGGACAGTAATAATTCAACGAGACGCAGTGGTCACTAGATTTTTTTTTTTTTTTTAATCCGGCGGGAAACGTCCACTCGATCGCAGAACCACCAAGAGAACCGAAAATGTACATCGCGCACGCAATGACGATCGACTGTTAGTCGCGTAACCCGTACCAGTAGTTGATTTTTAATCGGGTTGACGGTGTTACATAATTATCGAACTTGGAAATCGGTGCCCCATCAGTCAGTGCTCGACTTGAGGAGGACGGAGTATCCCAACTGATTTTGAGAAATTTTAGAGTCCTCCAACTATTATTACGTTATAATCATAATGCTTAACAAGTTATGGGGACGCTCTTTTTTTTTTCTTTTTTTTTTTTAAGTAAATAGAGCCCCCCTTTTTTAATTTTGCAAGTCTGCCACCGGGTTTAAGTGTTTAGCTGTTGCTACTAACACTTCTCCGCGTTAAAAATATGTTGGTACCCGCGGTACGGGTTGCGGTCTGATGCTGTTATGTTGTTCTGACGGGCGTTAAAGTGAAAATCGCGAAAAATAAACAATCATTTGAAGCACATGAGCTCGTGAGAATACACATATCATTGGATTACGGTTGTATCTAAATGACTGAATCTAATGGTTGTGTGCAACAACTAGCTTTGGTCTGCGAGGGCTGAGTAATGCGAAAGGAAAACAGTATTCGATACGAGGAATTTCGAAGCGGTGAACCAGGCATTTTTCCTTAGCCCTTTGGAATTCGTTTGATCAAACCGATCGTGACGCGACAGTTGATATGTCCGAAGAAGATTTGCTTACATCAATATGAGATCTTACCATCAGTGCCAAAAAATATACATTTTTTTTTTTTTTTTTTACAATATTTCTTTACCGTTTTAGAGGGAGGTGTCAGCACACAACCAGTTTGCGAGGTGTATTCACACTTGAGCACGTTACGTAAAACCGATCATGAGGGTAACCGTCCCTAGTCAACTCTTGCGAATTTTAGAGTTAGCCTCGTGACTAGTTAATCGTCGTAGCGAAGCATACTTACAGGGTAAAATGCAGATCACTGGGAATCAAAAGGATACGGTGGGAATACGCACAATTTCGCATTTAGCAGTTTTCGATCATGATAGTTGCTTCTAATACATTTCGATGAAAAGATTTAATTTTTAGCCTAGTGCCGTTCGCAAAGTTTAGGTGGTTTTAATTTACTCAGCAGCATTACGGGTATGAACGCTCACGCAATAATAGCCGATGGTACGGAGAACTGGGTTAGAAGCGTTCCAGAATTCTATTGAGTTACGGACGGCGTCGTCTGTATTTACTACAGGAGCTATTGAATTGTAAATCATTTATTTCCCTTTCGAATGATAGCAGTAGCGTATCATTAATAACAACCGTCTGGTCGTATTTCTGGGTCTGTATGGTTTTTTCACATAATTATTCCATAGGTTTATCCTGTACACGGGCTTTGTCTGAATAAATGTCTCATATCAGCTGAAATTGGACTGTAACTACTATAGGGTATAGTTCGTGTGGGATAGACATCCTGCCATCTCTCCGAATAACCACAGGTTTCCTGGTTTAAGTAATAGGTGTAAAAATTGGCAAGTGGAACACACTGTCAGTTTTAATATCTAAACCGATGGCTACAAAAACTATATTTTTAGGCACACGTTTATTTCATCAGCACGTATTCCTTAAGGTACTACGGATTAGAGGTTTAACGAAAATCTCCTGCAAACAACACTGGTATACCACACACATTAAGTTCCTATTAACCATTTATAATTAGCAAAGTATTATTTAACGCTTCGATTTACATTTTCACCCTTGAACTAACGATTTGGGCTGTGCGTAGTTGATCGATATACGAAACTTTGAACCCCCTTTTCGCACATTCAGGTGACGAATTTTGAAAATTCTTTCTGGATAGATGTCTACGACATAAAAAGAAACTAGTAAACAAATTTCAAACTCATGGCTTCAGCAGTTATTTTATATATGTAGCTAATGTATCATTGTATTAGTTCATTAATACCAACAAAGGGATATACTAATTTTTATTTCTATACGAGTGTTACATCAGAAAAAAAAAGATCATTCATACCGATTGTCCCGGTTCAGGAATTTCAAAATCTGACAACCCTACCTTCTATAATGGACTTTTTTCGTATAAACAGCAGCAGGACCTAAAATTATATGTAGTGTTCTTTGAATAGGTAGTACAATTGTATAAAAAGTAGTAGGCTGCAAAATTTGAATGTGACAAGTGTTGACGTGTGTGATAAAACCTTATTCGCCGAGTTACAAACTTGCATTTTGAACGGCTTGACATTTTAACATGAAATACTTAATGTTAAATCAACTTGAACTAAAATATTGATAAATATTCTCAGTAAAGAATACTGTAGATGTTAGTGACTTCCGAAATGTACCTCTCATTGACAATATATTTTATGAATATTGATCTAATAAACTCACTAATAAATAATTATTATCTTTAATCATTCAGATTGTAATCAGAATAATTTCATCACAAATTGATAAATTAATGCACTCGTTGAAATTAATTTCCATGTAATATTAATAATTGCAAATAATTTAGATAAATTATTATAAATCAAAGAATAACATAATTTGAATTTTCATCTTAGGATAGTGAAAACATTATGTATTTTGACAGTTAATAATTGTTAAAATTAAAGCAGACTTTTTTATAGCTCACATAAATTGCATTTTAAATTATAAATAATGCATTTTAGTTAAAACTCTCTTCCATTTAATCTCATTATACATGTATACATATAGTGTACATGCATTTTCAGTCATCATCAAAGTATTTAGATAATCAGAAGTCCATTATCATAAAATTGGAAGATATTAGCTATACATTTAAATAAAATGACAAAATAATGTTAATTAATAGGTTGGTATGCAAAGAAATTGTGAAAATGAAAACATCTGACCACATAAATGTATCTACTTTTATCGGAGCACTTTTTAGGTAAACACAATTTTAATCAATATTGTATAAGATTTATCATTAAAGTTACATTGATTTTCAGAAGTTCACTATTTTATCGTCAGGGCTTCATCCTGAATTTACCAACTGTTATGTTTGTACATGGAATGGGTCTAATAGTTAATTCATTTTATTTAATGCTTTACTGTTATTACTCCAATAAAAAAGTAACAATTTCTTTCGAATTCATAATTTAGTATTATTAACTCTACTAATTGTTTTATTTTAATGTCATATAGAAGGATGTTATGAAAACTATACTCAAAGCTATAATAATGAGTTCAGCATTCTTGATATACTCATTTATAGAATCAGCAGATAAAGTAGCAACACGCTATCCAATTATGGTATCAATTGTACATTTATCTCTAATTGGATGGCCATTGCTGTCAGTTGTAAGTAACTGTATTTAATGGAGAATATTAATATTAATAAATCTGGAAATTATCTTAGATGATATGGTTTTAAAATTAAAAATTATATT
Organism: Sipha flava; assembly: GCF_003268045.1. NCBI lineage: Eukaryota > Metazoa > Arthropoda > Insecta > Hemiptera > Aphididae > Sipha > Sipha flava. The sequence continues at coordinate 267,051 of NW_020273625.1, read as the reverse complement.
AAATACATTTTTTTAGAGAGAAACTCTTAGAACTAAAAAATGGTCAGGACACCCTAAACCAATTCTGATTAATACAATAGTTTTATGTATTTTATGGCTTTTGTATAGCATAAACATAAAAAATCCTATTATTTTTGTAAGTAAAATATTACAAATTTAATTTTAACAGTATTCTAAATATTACTTTCACTGTTTCAGGCTCAATGCTCAGTGGCACTTTTATTAAGCTCAACACAACTAGGACTATTTCTATTATATCCAGCAGAAAAGATTCAGAGCAATAAAACTGAAAAACATGAATAATAAATATTATACTTATTTTATGATTTTTTGTTGTAATTTTTAAAAATGTTTGTTAAATAAAAAAATTACCCTTAAATAGTGTAAACTATAAAATGACTTCTTAAATGTGTCCAACATATTGTATAATTAAAATAATTTTAGGTTGACAAAAAAATTATATTACTAATTATAGTTATGGTGGAAATCCAGTTCTTTGAATGTAATTTACAATTTATATAAAAGGGCGAAGTACATACAAATTTAATGGCTATAGTACTATGAACAAAGTTGTAGACTTAACGATGATAACCCTTTTATAAAAAGAGCTGGAAACATTGAGAACTAACTGCTCATTATTGAACATATATAAATACTTAAGCATTGAAAGAAGCTAAGAAATTTGTAACAACAGTTTTCAATTTTGCATCGGTTTCATCTGAAATTTTTCCTTCCTTGGCAATACTTTCTAATAATGATTTCTCAGATGTCCTAAAAACATAAAAATAAAAATTAAGAATGATGATTAGTTATGAATAAAAAAATGTATAGTACTTGATGTGTTGTAAGAATTCTTTTTCGAAAGCAGTGATTTTAGATGGCTCCATTTTGTCCAAGAATCCTCGAACTCCACAGTAGACAACAGCAACTTGTTCTTCAATGGCCATTGGTACTAAAACACACATTTTAACAATCAATAAAAATAATTTAAAACCGTATGAAATATACATTAAAATATATTTCTCACCATATTGTCCTTGTTTCAACAATTCAGTAAGACGAACACCACGGTTCAAAAGTTGTTGGGTAGCGGCGTCCAAATCAGAACCAAATTGAGCAAAAGCTGCTACTTCACGGTATTGAGCCAATTCCAATTTCATGGAACCAGCAACCTAAAATTAAAGTTATAATTAACCCGACTTTACACCATACTCAAAATAATTACTTGTTTCATGGCCTTAGTCTGGGCAGCAGAACCGACACGAGATACAGACAAACCAACATTAATAGCTGGACGGACTCCCTTGTAGAACAATTCAGTTTCCAAGAAAATTTGTCCATCAGTAATGGAAATGACATTAGTGGGAATGTATGCAGACACATCACCAGCTTGAGTTTCAATTACGGGTAAAGCAGTTAAAGATCCTCCACCTAATGTTTCACTCATTTTAGCAGCACGTTCTAAAAGACGAGAGTGAAGGTAGAACACATCACCAGGATAGGCCTCACGACCAGGTGGACGCCTCAACAACAGAGACATCTAACAAAATATACAAATTGATAAATTTCAGATTATCTTTGATAAATATAATATATACTTGACGGTAAGCAACAGCTTGTTTGGATAAATCATCATAAATGATAAGAGCGTGTTTGCCATTATCTCTGAAAAATTCACCCATGGCACATCCAGAGTATGGGGCAAGATATTGTAGGGGAGCAGCATCAGAAGCTGTGGCTGATACAATAATAGTATATTTAATTGCACCTAAAAAATAAAAAAATATTTATATCAGTAAGTAAATACTGATTAACAAATAAAAATTAATAATCACATTATTTATGAACATATTCACTAACCAGTATCTGTTAATCTCTTTACAATTTGGGCAACAGTTGACCTTTTCTGTCCAATAGCAACATAAATACAATATAGTTTCTTCTTTTCATCTTGGGCGTCATTGAATCTTTTTTGGTTGATTATAGTGTCAATAGCCAAGGCGGTTTTACTAGATTATAAAAATGTTATTAGAATAAATATTAAATTAACATTAACAAATGTATACCACGATTTAACACTAACCCAGTTTGCCTGTCTCCAATGATCAATTCACGTTGACCACGACCAATAGGTACAAGTGAATCTACAGCCTTAATACCAGTCTGCATAGGCTCTCGTACAGACACACGAGGAATGATTCCAGGGGCTTTGATACCCACACGGTACCTTGTTTTAGTTGTTAATGGTCCTTTACCATCAATAGTATTACCTAAGGCATCAACTACACGTCCAAGAAGATCTTCACCAACGGGTACATCCACAATGGCACCAGTACGTTTAACAACATCACCTTCTTTGATAAGCTTATCATTACCAAAAACTACTACTCCTACATTGTCAGGTTCCAAGTTAAGTGCCATGCCCTTATAAATGTAAATAAAATCAGTAATTTAATACTTCAAACAATGAGAAATTTATAATATATATAAATTATTTATGGAAGACTATAGAAATGAAGAACATGAACATAAATATATGATTTATTTAAGAAAAGGTTATTAGAAGTTTGAAAAATTTAATTTCCAACTTAAGGATGTAGTTAATAATTTAAAGAAAAATATTCTATATAATAATAAAATTCACATTTATACCTTTAATCCAGAAGAAAATTCCACCATCTCTTCAGCTTGCACATTTTTCAAACCATAGACACGAGCAATACCGTCACCGATACTTAAAACACGACCAGTTTCTTCTAAATCGGCCTAGATTACACATAGTTATTATTAATAACAATACAAAAACATTATAAGTATGCAATATTATACCTTGGGTGGAGCTCCCAAAATTCTTTCTTCCAAAATGGAAGAAATTTCTGCAGCACGGGCACTGCATGTTATATGTAATGATCTACTGATAAGTTTTGAGGTAGTCCATGAAGCCTTGCTTATCTAAACACATTAAACATTTTAATTGAGCAATAATTAAAACAAATATTAAAAAATCAAATTTAATTTAAAGAAAATTGATGATTGATATGCATATTTTTATTTGAAAGTATTATATTCGACGTTTTTAGCATAGTTTTATCAAATATGAGGTCAAATTCAAAAATAAATATTAACACAAAATTTATACTTTTAAAATAATAGAAATATTTTAACAAATATCTACAAGAGGGATTGAATATTACAACCAATGATATATTAAATTGATACATATAAAAAAAAAAATAATCCGAAAACTTCAATTACAAGTAAAGGTCATGAGAAGGTTATGTATATGTACACAAGTATACTGATTGAGTGTACGTAAAAATGGATATTTGAAACAATAATAGGCAAATAAAGGTAAGGAATGATTACTAATAGAAATTAATTGGATCGGACATAAAATCGGAAGTAGAGATTTGGAAATCATACCCAGGTACGACCGGCAATAGGGTGTTGGTAATATTTGAGGCACACCGGTTGGAAATTAAAATTACAATTCAATAAAGCATACCTGTGGCAAAGTGTTGTTTAATTGTTTTCCAATTTTGGTGGCCAAACGAAGCGATAGGTTAGCCATTATGATGGAATTTTAAATGTGAACGTGTGTAACTAACTGGGTGTAGATTGTAGTACAAACGGGATGGTAACGAGAAAAGAAAATGGATGGCCGAAAATCGCCTGCCCCCCTGTTCCACGAACACCTATCTATGTGAAACGCAATCTTTGAAACATATGACTTTAGTGTTGCCAACGTGAGCAAATGGAAATCTAATCTGTAATTAAAAAAGAGCGCCAATGTTGTGGTTACACGATATACGATTTATACACATTTCGTACCCTAACGTAATATGAATTTTTTTATATTATTAATATAAGTAATATTTTTTAATGCAAATAAAAAATTGAAGCAATTGTTATAACTCAATAGCAGCGAGTTAAAACGAATTATAGTATTTCGAGTTCTGCATCCTAAATCGGATACCATTTTTTTTTAGTTTCAAATTGTGTTAAATGTATTAAAAACAAAATAAGTAAATACAAGTTCGCAGTTACCACATTAATATTTTCCAGTTATAGCTGTAAAATAGATTTCATTCTTGTTAAAGATACAGTATTGATTTTTCGACTAAATGTTTTTAAAAGAAATAAACATAAACATTGGTAATACAAAAAATCAAAAAGGGATGAAATATTTCAGGTTTTATGTCCTAATTTTGGTCAAATTTGTTACCCTAACCCTATCCCTAAATAAGGGTGGTCCAACCAGTTAGTGGTTCGCGGGCCAATTTACAATTTCTTAAATACACCGGAAGCCGTCAGGAGAAAAAAAATTATATTTTGTCTATTTATATTTTATTTTATAATTTTATATTATGCGCACGGGTGCACGAATAAACGTGGTTTATTGTATGGTTATTGATTAATGAATAGGCTTAGTTAAGAGAAATATTTAATGCTCGCAATTGTGAATATAATTCACCCCGTTCATTGCGTCTTATCACGGAACTCCCGTCGTATCCCTACGTTTTATAGCATAAACGCCATTAACTATAAATATAAAATGTAAAATGTATTCGACCATATCACGATTTTGTTAAAATATTATTGTAATTTTAATTTTTAATTAATAAAATAAATAATTAATTTAACTGTGGGGAGTCCAAAAAAAAGGCATCGAAGGCCGCAGGTTGGACCATCCTGCCCTAACCCATTTCAATCCTTGTATATAATCTATATAATTTAAAAAAAATAACTATTGAACAATAAATCATGGTTACTATTTGTTTTTAACAAAAATAATAAACCAATACGTAATCCGTCCAATATTTAGAAGTATTTGATTGACATTATTTCATAAGTAATATTGAACAGTAATTATCAGCAGGTAAAAATTGTAACCAAGTGTATAATGGAATTATAAAAATAAAATATATATGCTTCGTATAAAATTCAAGTTGAACTATTGTTCTATTACCTTAGTATTATAAATAATTGTTCAGTAGTATCTGTATGTCCAACATGAAAAATATAATAAAAGAATATAAGCAAAAACTAATTTAAAGGTTATGTAATTTTTACATTTTTGATATTCAATAGTTTTATACCTGATTATGAATTTCAAAATATTATGATTTTAGTTTAAATTTATAAATAGAAAATCATCTTCTTAAAGACTAAAAATATTATACTTGAATGTCTTAAACTAATGTTTCTCAATTTTTTTTTGTATTAATAAATTAACATTTTTCATACCCGGTACCAAATGATGCAAACAATAAGGATGACTGATATCACATTTATAATTTCATTACTTAAATATGCACTTATTAGACATGTCATTATATAATATGTTGAAATTGAAATAAGATAAGTTAATGAACGATGTCCATAACACATTAATTTCTGTGTTGAGTTTTCATTTCATTTTTGATTTAATTTTGATATGTTTTAACTTTACCTTATATTACCTGTGCTCTCTGTAATTTTAATGAAAAAAAAATAACCGCAGTTTGGTTAACAGAACTTCAAAATAACTAAATTCTACAATTTTTAATTAATTGAAAAATGAACATAAATACTGAACTAAAGATTTATAGATGTTATTATAAATTACATTTAATGACAATTAATAAAAATAATGTTATATATTAAGACAAGTTTTAAAAGGAAATAAATTGTTGTTTGGATTTTATATTAATATCATTAATTTTAAAAACTTGACTAGTGAAACCAAGTGGTATAATTATATAATGTTTTTGTTGTTTTTATTCAAAAGCATGAAAATAACAAGCCATTACCAAAAAAATTCTTATCGATTTCATTACATATTATACATTTTGTAATCATTTCATTAGTTTGATGTTGATTGATCTTTTTCTTTTGCATCTTTTTCTTTCTTTTCTTTAGCTTTAGCTTCAGCTTTTGCTGCAGCAATTTCAGCTTCCATTTTTTCATATTCAGTAATAAGTTTTTCGACTTCGTGTTTTTCAAGTATATTAGTGACAGTTTGATCATTTTCACGTTTGAGTGTTGCCATTTCCACTAAAATAAAAAAATTGTAATTGTAGAGTTGTCAATATTACAACTTATAAAACTTTAATAAAAATGTAGCATTAAAAATTTCAATACTCATTTCATTTAAATTACTCATAAGTTACAACAGTTTTCTATTAAATATAGAAAATTGTATGTTGTCAATTACACTATTCTAATATTAATAATTTATGACTGGATTAATTTTTATTTTACAATAGTTACTGAATACCAAGAACCATTTTACCACCAAATTTGAATATGGATGTTATTACAGTTAAAATATTATGTTATAATTGAAGCTTGGACTACATTAAAAGTTTTACAGTTGACGAACTTAATTATATTTAAAAATGATTGGATGCCTTATTTAATAATATATGTAATATCAATTTTAATAACTATAACTTGGAAGTTGTAGGAAATGCATATTGTTCTATATTCTCTCAATTTATAACAGACCAAGATAGAAATCTCAGCTATACAAAAGTGAATTTAAAAATCAAAAATTAAAAATGCATATTTGATGAAAAAAAAAATTTGGTCAAATTTAGGAAAAAAGTGCACATTTTCATATGCATATTATGTTAACGTTGAAAGGAGTTTTTCTTTATATAAAAATTTTCTATCGAATAATCGTCGGTCAATTGAAATTTGAAATTTTAAGAAAGTATTGTTAGTCCAATGGAATAACTTAACTGGTATTATATAACATGAAGTTTTTTTGTATTGAATTAAAAAAATACCAAAAAAATATTTTTTAATATTTTCATTTCAATAAGATGTCAAAATGCCAACCAGCTATACATTTAATCACTTATAGATTTGTGTATATTATTTGTTAAACATTAGATGTATTTTTTTTTTATTTTTTTTGCAGTTTAGAATAATTAATTAAAGATATAATATATTTAAAAAATATAGTTCAAATATATACCTTTATCAGCTGTAAGTTTTGTTGCATCTAAAGTTTTGAATAAAATTTTCACAGCTAATTTTTTTGCTTCGTCTAATGTCATCTGTCCTTCTTTATATTCAGTTTTCAATGATGCAATAGCAGCCTTAAATGAAAAATAAATAAAAGTTGATTGCTTGGTTTTAAAAATAATTAAAACATACAGCACTATTGGTTCCAATACAAGTTGCTTTCCAGCCACAATAATTTCCACTAGGATCTGATTGATACAGTTGGAAACCATAATGTGAATCCCAGCCCATATACAAAATTGATACACCAAAAGGTCTTTTTCCTAAATATAATAATAATAATATTAGAGCACTTAAATTTGTAAGTATTTGACATTGCTTACCTCCATATTGAGTATAAGCTTGTTTTACATCACATAACCATGAAACAAGTTGTTCACATGGTATAGAATCACCATATTGCATACGGTATCGTTCTGAAATTGATCGTAGTTCAGTAACCAAGACATTGGCATCCGCAGTAATACCAGCAACACTACATACCATGTCACTAAACATTTTTTTTTTTTTTTAGATTAAGTATTTAAAGTTATATTATGTAGTTTTAAACTAAGAACAGCTTAATTACTCATTCAGTTTATAAATTTTTTCTGAACCACAAGTCTCATCAAGCAATTTATTAACATTCCGTTTTTCAGCTGCAAGGAGAACACCATCATTAGTTAGTATACCCAAACATGTACCAGCATGACTGATAGCTTCAATAGCATATTCAACTTGATATAATCGACCTAAAATTGTATAAATAAATAATTATTTAATGGTTAATTAGTTGTTAATAAGACTAATACTAAGATAGATTCATGTAATATTACCTTCAGGAGAAAATATTGTTGTTCTAGTATCATATCTCCGTGCCTAAAAACAAACAAATATTTAAAGGAAAATATAATTTTAATACGTATATATATTAAATTAATTATACTAAAATAATTTCTAAATATAATTGAACCCTCAACACTTCTGAAGTATAATGAGTATTGAATATAGAAATTTACATTAATACTACTAAATAATAAAATTACCATTTTTTTTTTTTTTTTAAAGCTAAGTAAAAACAAATTTGTTGCAAAAATAATTATTAACTAATATTGTAAATAGAAAATAATGGTTCCTAATACAAAACTATTGATAAACAATGACAATACTCAAAATAAAATTTGAAATTCTGTTATTTAAGGTTATATGAATAGCGCAGCGTAATTTTACCATTTTATAATATCCTTGATAACTTTATCATTTAAGATAAGTCGAAAACCCGGCTAAGATAATTCAGAAAATATTTAAGACTGTGGTCGAATATCATACACGGTGCTACCATTGAACTATATATTCATATAGAGTTCAATGGATACCACAGATATCAATAATCAATTTTAAGTTTAGCATTGAAATCTTTGCACTGTGCATCCAGAACATGGTTAAAAAGATGCCCGTGGTCTCAGTGCCGTAACTACAAAATAGGAGACCCGTGTGCGGTAATTATATTAGGCCCTTTCCTAGGAGTTATTTTTGTTGTAGGTCTTATTTTTAAGTATCAATTTTTCTAGGTTTTAATACACGTTTCACATCAGTTAGTGTATGATATCAAGGGCGTAATTAAAGGGGGGATTAGAGGGATGGATCCCTCCTAAAAACTTTTTTTATGTAATTTTTTTTTCATTTATTATATCGTGATTATATGATTATTATCATTATTATTATTATTACGATTACTATTATTATTATTATTATTAAAAATTTTGTTTTGGTGGTGGGGGGTTACTGTATAAGGTGTACATATTTTGCTAAGACCTATAATCCCCCCCTCAAACCAAATTCCTAATTACGCCACTGTATGATATATGTATATAGGTATATCGAATTAGGTACCTATAGGTATGTTGTATGCCTATTCAAATACTCAATGGACTCGTTAAATATTATACTACTCTAAAATATAACATCCTTACCTGAATTTTAAATAAGTTTCTTTTTATTATAAAATAATAATATAATATTATTAAATAGTCCAATTAATTGAATTATTAAGTAAACTGGCGTGAAGGTGCTATGATCAGACTAAAACACGTTGGTCTATTTGAGACTACCTTATATAGGTATCCCGTCCTTGTGTTTCTCCTTTTTCCCAAGAAAATAATACGTTTACCCTGATATAGTCTGGGTTATGTTAAACTATTGTTTTATATTGTAATAATTACACCGATTCGTTAAAATACATGCGTTTCTATATAAGTCAATAGCAGGGCTCGTAAGTTCATGCATATCAATCTTGCAAAGTTGTATTTACTTTTAGATGACATAGAAATTCATTTCAAGGTATTACGGTTAAATATGTGACATCTTATTTTGCATGTTTTTGTATATTTGACTTATTTATATTTTATCGGGCATATTATACAAAATTCTATTAGAATCTATCAAAAATCTAAAAGGAAAATATATATAAAATTAAAAATAGAAATTGTATTATCTTTTCTTTTTTTATCTTCTTGATACTCGTACATTTAATGAATAAATTTGTTTCAAAAGATTCAGATTTAAAATTAATTACTGTCTAAGACGTACATTATATGCATTTCATAAAGGCTAAGAATAGTATTAAATAACAATTAAAATCTATTTTTTTTAATTGTGACATAAAATAAAATATAGCTATAAAAAAATGAATGGATAGGTAGGTAGTTCATGTTCTTTCAAAAATTATTTATATTTTCTAAGGAAGCATTTTTTAAGTGCATAATTTTAGATATTTAGTGCATATAAATGCATATTTTTTAACTTTTTAAGGCATATTTCAAAGCATATTTTGCCACTTGTAAGTGCAAAAATGCATGCTTATTTAGGCATTTTTTAGAGCATAAACTTACGAACCCTGGTCGTTAGCTATCGTTAGGGGTGTACTGAAGATTTTATTGAGGGGGAGGGGATTAAAGTTGGTAATTTGACTAACTTAACAATTCAATCAAAGAATTGTTATCGTTATTTCACCGAAGTCATTTCATCATTACTGTTAATAATTTTTCAAGTATGAATTATTTCAAGTATAATTTTAAGTAAACAATAAATACACGTTAATCAATTCATTAATAGCAATTGTAATTAACCTTTGTCATAATTTTTTTACAAATCTATTGGCCAATATGTGTAATTGATTAGTTTTTTTTTAGATGGCCAACTGAGAAATTAAAAACCCAATTATTGAAGGGGTATTATGACCACCCTTCACCACAGCTTATCGTATACTTGAGTCAGAACTTGAATAGTCAACGTTCAGAGACTGCTGCAAGTCATAGAGCCTAATTAATTTAACTTAAATTTATATTTAAACGTTATTATACAAGCTACATTTTCAATTACCTACTCTAATTTTTAAATAGTTATAACTGTAATTTATTATGGGTTATTGCTGGAGTGTAAAGAATAACATAATTTTATCCAAATTTGCGTAGAAATTCGTTACCTATCGCAAATATCTACGTGACAACATCGAAGTTCTTATTTTCTATGACTGTTTAAAAATCATCTAGTAATAAATTTAATTTTTAATAAATGTGGTAACTGGTAATACATGATCGAGAAGTTATTAAAAATGCAATTCATTGAATCGATGCATTTAAATGAACTTCATTGGTTAAGGTTTGAAAAATTATATTTGACATTTTGCGAACTTTTTTTTGCGAAGTGTATTTTTTTTATCATACTCGTATATTATTGTGATGATTGAATTCCCGAATTAATTTGACCCAGGCCTTTAAAATTCTCAGGACTACCCTACACATAGCTACTTTCCACATGTGTTTATATTAAACTACGATAAAACATCGTGTGACGTGTATTTTCGTAATTGTCTTATCCTACGACCTTGTAGTCATTGAATCCACGCTACTGGTGTCTATATATGATTATAATAAAAGGTATTCTAATGTAAGATTTTAATACTATTTATGTGGTCCCCGTGTTGTAGTAATCGTAAGAAATTACATTTATGTACGTACGTATCAAAGTAATAAATTAATAATTTATAATATTCATTCAATTATTTACGTTTTTTCAGAGTTTTGGACTTGGGATTCTAAAATTTTTTTACGAATAATGTATACTCTATTTACGTAAAAGAGTGACCAGATTTTATCGGTGGTTGGCTGGACATACCACATACCCAACCGATTCCTCCACTGGACTACATTTTCCCCTGTCCATATAGTATGGTACGTTGACTCAAGAAGTCGAGCGATGAGTACTTTAGTGAAAAATCAAACGGTTACAGTATCTTTTTTTAACTAAGTTAAACTAGACAATACAAATTTCGCTCATTAAAAATATGTCGTCACCAAGTTGATAACATTTTAAAAGACTGGGTTAGGTTAGGTTCAATCATTGAGTAATAACTCTATGGGTTAAATGCACGGTCGATAAATTTGTTAACAGGTAATATAATACATTATCATAGTCTCAATATTTACCTTCTTTACTATTAATAATTATTATACGGAGCTAATGTGAATTATTACCACAGAGTAGATTTAAGAAATTTAATATATTCTGTGTTTATACCATCATACTATATTGTATATCAACTATTTTGAGAAAAAAACTATTTGACATCCAGTAAAAATTCCTTATAAAATGCACTGATCGGTTACATAATCTATCATTATTTCAACAATTGAGTATGCTCATTCCTAGTATCAATGTAAAATTATTACTTTACTTTTAGCTATATGAACTATCTGTAATCCAGCTTCTATTCAAACATTTATGCTTCAAAATTAATCTTTATTATTATTACAGTATACATGAAATAATAGTAATTAATGTAATTTGTTAATCTGTGGTAATATAGTTTGTAAGTAGTTTGTTCCAAAAGAATAAATCCATACATGTAAAAATGAATAAATTTAAATTACCACTTTGGGAGTGACCACAAATCACAGGACTATTATAATTAAATAATATTTTTAAAATGTATAATATATTAGAACTTATAATAAGAATAAAAAAATCAACAAATGATAACAAATATTTTTAAAATTATTGATAAAATAGGATATTAATACATATAATTATAGAATTGTATAAAATCAATATACATAATATATATGGTGAAAAGAGTAATGACATTGTTCTTATTTTACAAAACTAAATCGAGATCAGATTAAATCAATCATAATTGGAAGAATAAAAACATGACCAAACACTGTAGTTTTCTTTTACAAATTAAATAATACGAATAATTATTATATTTCACTATATTTGATACTAAAAATTATCGATGAACTATTTTTTAAATTTTAAGTAAATTAACTAAGTTTCAAAACTTAAAAATAATGACTTTAAGGAATTTACCATAAATGGTCAAATGAAAAGGCATATTAAATACACGAATAAGACATAAAATTATAAACTTGGAATACTCAATAAGAACTTAACAATAGATTTAGAAAATAAAGCAACAAAATCTTATAAATTGTTTAGAGAATTCAATAAATCTCATAGTTAATATGAGAAAAAAAGAGAAACACCTCATTGAAACACAGGTTTAATTAAACACATTAAAACACACCATAGAAAAAAAAAAGTGAAATTAGTCACTATTTTAGTATTCATTTTGATTTTTTGGAAGACTTTTCTGATTCCATATTATGATCTTCATAGCTGTGAAATTATAAAATCAAAAAATAATTATTTAATATATAATATTAAATAAAAATTATAAATTATTAATATAATAATCATGGTTTTTTTTTTTTTTTGATACCCATCATATTAATGGTTACCTAACATAGTATAAGTAACTACAAGAGCACCTTAACACCAGCTCAAAATCTTTTTATTAATTAATAAAAAGTGACAAACATTTTGTAATTCCAAAGTTAATATTTTGGATTACACCAGTATGTATTTTTACATTTCAAAATTAATACAACGTAAAAATACATTCCGATATAATCTAAAATATTATTTTATACCTATAAATTAAATATCTACATAAAAATTTAATTTTAATTATTTCGATTACCTGATTAAAGCTTTAAAATCTCCAGCTATTAAAGCCACCAATAAAGGAGTAATCAAACAGGCTGGTACCAAGTATAACAAAGCTGGCTGAGCAGCTTTAAAAATGTGCATGATAAATACAGTTGTAAGCAATCCCAAAAAATATGCCAAAAATGTTGTATTGAAATACAAATTTGTTTTACGCTTTAAACTATAAAATATAATAAATTTATTATAAAATATTTGTTTTAATAAATTACCTTACGTATATACTAACCTTTGATCAAATCTTAATAAGAATGCAATAAAAATTCCTGGAATAACAATATCACCTAAACCTAACATGGCATAATTTTGGGAAGCTAAAATTCCATTTTCTAATAAATCTTGTGGAAATATAACTGTAACAAAAATGTATGGGGTATTAATTGAATTAATAACATTATAACACAATGATATTTATAAACTAATTAGAAATTAACTTTTGATAGGAGCATCAAATGATCTTGCAACTGTAACCATAACATTGGTGCCAAATACCCAAAATACATCATAAACAAATAGACCACATAAGAGGATACATCCAATTTTAATGTTGTTGAGATGTAACAATTCCACTCCATTTATAGCAAAAGCTAATCCAAATATATTGTTTAAAATCCAATGCTAAAATTAAAAGTAAATTATAATTTTAACTAAATATTAGGTATTAATTAATAAAAATACCTTGCTGTACAGGTAATATGATCCTAATATTCCACATACTATAAAGCATATTACATCATGTAATGTAAATTTAACATTTATCCAATCCAATTTTTTATCGCCTGCGCCTTCAGTAAATTGTAATTGGTACTTAGTTTTAGGTATACTTTTTGGTAATATGGAACTGAATTGATTACTAATTAAAAAAAAAAAAAAAGAAACCAATACTTCAAATATTATTATATATTTACTATAATATTTAAAGTTAAACTTGAACTCACCCAAGAAGATTACTTAAAGCAGCCACTCCAAGAATATAAAAATAGGCAGTCACTAACAAATTGATGTGCTCTTTAGAAAATATCTAAATAAAAAAAAAAATAATTGAAAACAGTGGCGTATGCAGGGGAGGTTAAGGGGTTGTAACCCCCCTCGAAATTTTCTCCGATGTCTAGGTTAAAATTTACAAATTTTAAAAGTTTGAAATATGAAGAGCTAGTATTGAATACCTAATATCATTGATTATAGAATAGTCTATTCTATTATCAAAGCTATTATTTAAGTCAAAATATATAAAGGATTTTCATAATTTTGTTAATCGTAAAATGTGTTATATTTTTACCTTGTCCCCCCCGAAAAAAAATCCTGTATACACCACTGGTTAAGAATACTTTTTTAATTAAGCCATATGTAAATGTGAATGACAATTTTGATTTTATTTTATTCAGCTATATATAAGTATATTATAATACAAATAAGATTTGATATATTGTTAAATTAAGTTTAGGTGCACTCACCATCCATTTTCCTTGATTTAAAAACTAACCGAATTAACCTTCATTATGCGTTTTCAGTGTATAAGAGTATATAGGTTTTGAATATATTATTAAAAAAATGAATAACATATAATTTGTACATATATTTTCTTGATTCTAAGTCCTTATAGTCTCCAAACCAGATAATAAATCATAGGCGTAACAAGTCAAGTTTATTTTTAAAAATATTTCCACAACTTATCACTACTTGCAAAGTAATTAGAAATATCACTTTTAAGAGTCTAACCTTAGATATTATCAGAAATCTTTTTTTTTACTTATTTTCCCAACTTTTTACGGTTAATCTCTCCAGTCTTCTACATACATCAGATCCTCATATCACTTTTGATAAAGACACACCATAACTTAATTTAATCTTATTGATTTTGTTTATTATTTGAAATAATTTAGCATCAATTTTATATGTTTTTACAAAAAAAAAAAAAGAAAAAGTAATAGTGAACTTTAATAAAAAGTATTAAAAATATGTATTTGAAAAGTTATTAGACATTGGTATTGCAGTAATATTATAAATTTATAGAGAATATAAATATTATTTTTAGATTAGCAATCCAAAAGTAACAAATTATTTCATAATTATTTAACCGTGTAATAATATATATATACTATGTGCACATTCAATCATAATTATATTGTTTAAGGGGGTCAAATAATATTTTAAGTATTGTATGATAAAAAACATTCAATTTTTATGGTTTTAAGATATTATTAGATATTTAAAACATAAATATCATCAGTTATTATCAGGGCTCAAGACTTCTAGCATTTGCATATTTATTCATAGGATGTTAAAATATAGCAGAGTAAGCTACAAATCCGTTTCATAGTAAAAGGAATGCAGCTTTAAAAATTTTTAGAGCATATTTTGATACATTTTAGGGTTTTTAGATATTTTCTACTATTTTTTAAAGTATCATGCTATTTTTTGCATATAATTTGTTTAACTGAAAAAAATGAAGTAGTTTTGAGAGTTTTGTGAGCACCAAGTGGTAAATTTCTATTTTACAAAAGTAAAATGTAAAAACGTATAAAGCCGCGTTTATATTAAAACTGTTCAATGTGAATGCAGATTCGGCCTAAAAACTATTTCGTTCAATCATTCACTTTTATAAAGTAAATGCAGCTTTCTTTTTGAATTACTTGACAATGACGATGCAGTCAGCATTAAAGAAGCAACAAAATGTATCAATAAAAACAGAATAGACGAAGATCTTATTTTTATCAAATCAATCAAATTCTTTGTCCCTTACTACATCTTTCAAAAAATTACAAACACATGGGTTGTTATTATCTGACTATATTGAAATACTTAAGAAAAATGTAGAAAATTTTTTTAAAACTCTACGAGGTCCAATTGGATTGAAAATACAGTTAAAATTAAAACAAGTTTTAAAAAAAATACCGTTCTATCACTTTAAAAAAAAATTTCTCGCATTTTATTGGGTATAAGAGACATTGAAAAATTAGATAGTTTTCCAGATGATATTACTTGTAGTGATGTTCCGTACTTCAAGTTCGCCACTATCACATCGGTCGATGTAGAACATTCATTTTCAACGTACAAAACATTTCTAACCAATAATAGAAGCTCGTTCAAATTTTAAAATATTCACATACGCGTGATAATATAGTGCAATTTTTAAGGTAAAAACCAAAATTTATAATTTGTTATTTTTAAATTATAATATTTACTTACTAACTGATTTATTGAACTTTACCAATTATTTTTATAGAATGAAGAAATGATATGTATGTACAATGGTCGAAAAAAAGAAAAACACTCGTGAATGTATATTAGAATTGGATTATATATAAATAAATATTTTCAGAATAAAAATTAATTGAAATAAATGTTTTTAGATTTTTTTAGAGCATATTTAATTTTTTTATTGAGCATATTATAGTGCATATTTTACTATTTTTTAAGGCATATTATAGCTCATATTTCATGGTTTTTCAGAGCTAGAAGTCTCGAGCCCTGGTTATTATTTACTTAAAACCTTAAAGAATAATTAAATTTAACTTGATTTAATGTGATTCACAAAAATCAGTCATTAGTTAAATTTAGCTAAACAATAAAAAACTTCAATCAATAAGTCATTGTAAATCATCATTATGAGCTATACTATGAGTTTCAATTATGTTAGACTACTGCCCTATGATAATTTGTTGTACTTTTATTGAATTGAATAAGTAATTTTTTTTAGTAATTCTTATATTAATTGAAATATTTCCCGACCAAAATTTGTGAACACCATTAACTACATATTGATAAACTTCAATAATAAATTAATCTTTTACCCTGAACACTAAATAGAATGAAAAAAGAGCTCCACTGGCAATCAATGGAAACATTAAAGCATCTTTCTCTGTCATTGACTCAGGAACTTCTTTTTTTAACTGAAATATTAAATAAGATTTTTATCATAATGATAAGATATAACTATTTTGTTAAAAATACTAACTTTGTTCTGCATGTGAAGACGTACTGATCGGAACGATCCAAGAAATATTGGTACTAAAGCCATGATAACTAAACTGGTATATGCAATCAGCATACCTTCAGTAGTGGCTGGAATTCTTTTATAGAATGTCTCCGTATTTGTACCATTTGTTTCATTTATAGTTTTAACTATGTCATCCACGGCTTCAGCCATGGTCAAAGAAATTGAATTGATAAAATGAAACTTAACTAAATGGTAAAAATTGCTATTAACTTGTTAAATAGTTGAATTGAAATAAATGTTAATTCCTAAAAGTGAAATCTATCCACATCACAGCCTACACGCAACAATCACTGGACGTGTAGTGAGTTTGGTAGTATGCGGCGGAGTAAAATGTTGACGTAAACCAAAACCAACGATTGGTGCACGTCAACTAATGATAAGTGATAAGTCAGCTGAGAATCGTGAATTTATTTTTGATTATACGGTCAACCTGATCTTATCAATAAGTCATGACGATACGTAGTAATTGTTGTTAGTACTTGTAACTCGCACTATTTGTTTACATTTTGCACGTAAACCGCAAACTCAGATGTACATATAAATCTTAGTCCGTGATGTAGGCAATAAACATAGTACATAATCATTAGTAAAACGAGGAGTGCGAATGATTAGAATGATTAGAAATCTGTTATGTTTACCAATGACTGGTAATTAACCTTTGCGTGCGTCCTGTGATATTCAAGAAATTTTCCGTTGATTTCATTAAGTTATTTTATATAAGCTCAAAATGTCAGAAAAATGGAAAGCAGAAACAACAATTAAGTTTATCCAGGAATTTAAGCGATATGAATGTCTCTGGAATCCTAAACATGTTTCTTATAAAAATAAACATATGCGGGAATCTTCTTTTCAAAACATTGTGAATGAGATGGCTATACCTGGATTTAATGTAGCAGAAGCGAAAACAAAAATGCGGAATTTAAAATCCACCTACTATCAAGAGAAAAAAAAGATTGAGAAATTGAATTCATCTAGAGGCAGTTCAAACAATATGTATGTAACAAACATAAAATGGTTCGTGGAAATGGATACATTGTTAAAGGATGCAGATGAAAGAAAAATCACTTTTGATAATGTAAGTATATATTATATAATGAAATAATATAGTTAATGTAATTCATAACTTATCAAAGATTCACAATTTAATATAATCATAAATAGGTAAGTTAATTATTAATATTGATGGTTTAATGAATCATTCTTAATTGCTAAGAGACAGCACCTTTATTTTATATTATCTAGTATAACTACAGAATATATGAATTAGGTATGGGCTTGATTTATCGATATTCTGCTTTTATTTATCGATATAATTTGATATTTTAAATGTATCATAAAATCTGTATATCACTGGTATTTTTTTTTTCTTTGTCCTGGCCAGTCTGCCTTAAAATTACTATGATACGAAAATTAAATTACAGTTTATATTTAAAATAATGCGGGAAAATTTATCTCTGAATAAATCAATAAAAATAATCCAAATGTCTACAATCTATTTTATGTCCATTGCTTTCTAACCTATTTCCCATTATTGGTTATACACTTACACGTTTATACATACGTCAGTCTACATCTACTTCTTCATTGGTAAACTCGGCCACTATTTTTTTTTTTTTTTTACTTACTTTACTTCTATACTTCTTCTATTTCTTCTTTGGTCAACTCGGCAACGCTATTAAAATATATTAAAATAAATAAAAGTCTATTGTATTATTTTTTTGTTTTAAATTAGAAAAAAACGTTTTGTAGAATTGTTGTTCCTTAATATTTCATGTTTAATTTTGTGACTGAAAAAAATGTTGATAACAAATATCAATATTATAAAAAATAACGTTATTTTTATAAAAAAAATGTCGATAACAAGCAATTAATTTATGATATAGTGATATCGATACTTTTTTGTACAAATCATGTCTATGAAGAATACAGATGGCTTACTGATTTTGTAAACATAAACGATTAGGTTTATCGCCGCATCGAAATCAGTCTGATCACCATGAAAGCAAAAAATTCCGTCTTGTCCATGAAAAAAAAAAATTGTTTTCTGATGGTCTGGAAGCCAATATTGAAATTCAAACCGGTTTCACTTTTAGGCTGGCCGCACACCAAAAAAGCAAAACTGCTTTAGTCATCGTTAGTCATTTTTGTCTAAAAACAATTAAAAACAGTTTGTTTTGGTCGGTCGTACACCAAAAAAGCAAAACTGTGTAGGTCATCATTAGTCGTAAAATTGTAGTATAGTATTTCAGTCACCAACATGTCTTCCGACGAAGAAGAAGTTATTGTTCCTATTTTGTGGTCTTTGTTGTTAAATATCGAAGAGGATGAAAAACAAAAAAGAATGTGGGTTCATCCTTTAAATAAAAAACGTACAACAAATAATTTAATCAAATGTTTTTTACGTGAATTACGTAATGATGATTTAAAATTTAAAAATTTATATAGGTATACAAAATGTATAATGTATAAAAAAATTTGAAAATATATATATTAATATATAATATAATATATAAAATATATATATAATATATAAAAACAGTGATCATATATTATGATTAATTATGAATTGTAATTAATTATATTAATGAACGATCGTTCTGCAACGTCAGTGGTATCCAACTAGTTAACCATCTGATACCGGTCAAACTGACGGTTTGACTAATAAAAATTGTTTTGTTTTGACTGACGGAATAGAGCATGTTCTATTTCGATAAAACACGATTAGTCATGACTAGAATTGACTGAAGAGTAAAAATGTTTTGTTTTGACTATGACTTATCAGTGTGCGGGTTTCACTGAATTACATGTGTTCTATTTTTAATTAGTCATAATAAAGCTGCCTCAGTCTGCTTTAAGCAGTTTTGCTCTTTTGGTGTGCGGCCGGCCTTAGCATTACATGAGGGTCCTTATCTTGAACTCTTGCATTCCGTTAGGTTATTCTAACGTTTTGTGTGACTTCCATGTGATATATTCATATGATTTTAAAAAATTTTAAGCTCAATGGTACTACAAAATTTAAAAATGATCAGTGAAAAAACTGGTTGTTTTATGGAATTTTGCAAAAGTAAAGCAAATATCAGGAATATCAGTCTTTTCTAGTATTCAAAAGACGAGCGTCTAGCATTTTGGATTAAAAATTGTTATGTTAAAAATTTGATCAATGCACTTTCTAAAACAAATAGTAATAAGTTTGTGGAGAACAATTTAAAAACTCAATGTTTTTAAACTTCACAGCCAAAAATCGACTAGTTTTCAATGCAATTCCATCAACATTTATTGGTAAGTAATTAGTATAATTATTAAAATATAACTTATAATTAAAAATATTTCAAAAATGAATTTTGATTTTAATAAGTGCACAACTCAATTATTTTTAATTTATAATTTTAGATGAAATATTATTTGAAAGATCAAAATTGGCTGGACTACAATAAAAAACCCATGATTCTCCACTGCATTTTGATGATAATTTAAATGATGAAAGTGGCTGTAGTAGTTCAGTTCCAAGTTCAGAAGGATTATGAAGTCAGTTAAATGTTTCCATGAATATTTCTGATATTTCAAATGAATCTTTCATAACTATAACTACTGATTCTTCAAACCAAACATCTAGGTGTTCAGCAAAGACACTAAGAAAATAAAAACTGGCTTTGGAAATTAAATCTGGAGAAGAGAAATAAAATATTTAAAAAAAAAGACTGGTTAGTTTAAGCCAAAAACTATTTAACTATGATACAGTTGTGAGTTATTTAAGATTAAGTGAAAAATATTTATCACCTTGATTGTTTACTATGGTTAAGTCTCATATTCTCTGTTCGCCGAGAGAACTCTACTTGTTCGCGTATTCCCAGCACTTTTAGTACATTTGGTTTGCCGTTTCGAACTCAAATTTTTCACACTACGCGGCTACCGATATGTGATTGCGTTGAAAACAGGCCCGTAGCCAGGCCAAATCTTCAGGTGGGGCAGACAAAATTGTAGCGGGGCATTAGAAAAAAATCAATATTAATGCTATTTTTAATTTATTAATACTGTAATTTTTATAATAGGTACTCTAAATTAAAATAATAAGAATTAGAATAAAGTGAACATAATTACATTTTGAATATTTTTATAATATATTATTTTTTGAATTTACCAGTTTTTTTTTTAAACTGAAACAGTTGTAATTTTCTATCTTTTTGCTTGTTGAGTTCCATTAATAATACATCCAAATTTAGAATTTTAGGATCTAATGAAATGGTGAATGTTATCGGTTCGATATGTTATACCATTGATTATAGAATATTCTATTCTATTCTATAATCAATGGTTATACTTATTGTTCGGTGTTGTCGTCAGACATCAATCAGATGCCATCGTATTTTCCAGTGCAAATGCTATACAATATTGCTAAAAATAATTTCTTATATTAAACAGTGCTTCTACTGCCGATGAAATTATTATCAAGCAATAAATTATATTATATTTAACTACCACGGCTGTAGATAGTAAAAACCTACTATCTACATTCATGCTAACTACTAAATGTCATGACATTATTAACGTTTGTTGGGGGGGGGGGGCAACAATCAAGTCTAGGGGGGCAACGCCCCCCTTTGCCCCCCCGTGGCTACGGGCCTGGTTAAAAAGTGGTGGGAATGCGCAAGAATAGACGAGTTTTGGCCGCCGTCTAGTTGCGTTTTTTCGGCAAATAAAGTATAGTTTATGAACCAAACAAAAAGGTGGTTATAGATTAAGTAATGAAACCAATCAATTAGCATTAAATATTTATTTTTTAGGACCTAGAGTCTATAAGCTTTTATTAAACACTTTTTCAACACTGTAATTTCTCAAAGATCAATTAAAAGAATAACTCTACAGTTAAAACTTAATTAAATTAACGACCAACTGTGTGGAATTGATTTTAAAGGGTTCCCAATATTAGCCAAACACTGGTCAAACATAAAAATCTGTTTTTCTTTGATTATTTATTTTGGATTTCTTCCTGAACTATTTCAGGTGCTTGACAGTCGTTTTTAGTTTTACCAAGTTATTGCAGGGCTCCACAATGTACACGAGGTAAATAACCATGCAAGACTTCGTACTGGGTTTTTGATGTAGATTAGTTCTCAACTGTTTTCAATATACGAGTACGTTTTACCTCGTAGACTTATTGATCCCATGTTTATTTGGATTTAGCTATGATACTTAACAATGACACTATGGTACGATTTGTACATTCTGCCTGTTTGTTGGCCTGAGGGTGTCTCGTAAAGTTCAGGGTATGAGCAATTCTTCTATCTTGGCAAAATTATTTGAATAGGTGAAATGTGAAGAAAGTTCTCCGATCACTAATAATCCTGTCAGATATCCCTCGATTGTCACAGAACTGTTTCATTAACTTGACCACACCCAGGGCGTCAGTAGTTTTGCATGGAAAAAGTTGCACATATTTTGTTAGGTTATCTACTAAGACAAATAAATATTTATTCTTTGAAGTGCTAGTTTCAAAAGGTCCTTGATGGTTCACGTGAATTGTAGAAAATGGCCTTTTCTTTGGGGCTGCTGGTTTTTTTTATGTAGTAGACAATCCAAGCACACAAATATGTGTTATCTAACATAACATCACATGTAAGAAGACCAATAGTAAGAGGTGATTCGACTGATGGTATTTTCTACCGAAAAAATGGCTGCCGAAATCATGGGCTGCAATCACCACTACTTTGCGCATAGACTTCGTTACTACCAGAAGCGGTTTGTTCTGCAGTACGCAATACAAAATGCCATCACAAAGTTCATAATTGGCAATGAGATTGACTAACTGTTACGTCCGAACATGATGAAACATATGATTAGATTTTTTTTTAATTCTTTTATTGATAATGCTGTTTAATCCTTTTTATTGTTCTAGGGATGTCTTGATGACCACCCATTGGTAAATCATATCATTAATTTATAATTTTAATTTCTTCAGAATATTCGTCAAATTAGAATACCAATAACTCAATTTAAGAGCCTTTGAAAATTTATCTGAGCATAATATGAATTGCATGTCATTGCAAATTATTTAGACTACAAGAAATTTTAGACAAGGCTAGTTTTGTAATATTTTCCGTTGTACAATAGTGTCTAAAATTAACTAATGTTAGAAATATGTTTTCATAGCATGATTTTTGCCAATGATGGTCTTTGGTTATTAGACAGATAATAATTCTTCCTTTTGATACTATATTTGCTATCTGGATTAACGACTTCTTTTGGATTTTGAGCTCTTCAATATAACTGAATCTTCTTCTGAATTTAAGCGCAATTCTTTTGTTAATTTTAAAATCTTTTGTGACACAGTGGCCTATAGCAGTGGTATTCAACCTTTTTCGACCTGCGACCCATTTTTCTTACTAAACATTTTTCGCGACCCATATAAATTTCATTAGCCATGAGAACCAAATATAAAAGTTAAAATTGTTTAATGTATGCCATTTTAGAAGTGCTTTTATAACTAAATAAATCAAAATTTATATTTTTTAGGTATTTAGGAAATATTTAATTTTTAATATAAGTAATGATACAAAAAAAATGTATGTAATGATACCGAAAAATGTATATGTTTTGATACACAAAGAAATGAGTGCGATATTTGTCTTGGACTGTTTTCACACGAAATACCTCCACCTTAGCTCAATTTAACACAATGCAGTTTATAGATATAGATATATGAAATGTAAATTAGATTTATAAAATAAGTCGTGCTATCACTTCATTTGATTGTTCATTCTTTTTTTTCTTTTATTTGAAAATTGAGGCTTCCACAGCAAATATTATTAACTATTAGATGTCACATATTTGATGTGTTGGGTGTTAGATTTAAAATTACAATATTACATATGAAATATTATAAAGGTGAAGTTAGATGTAAATTAAGATTTACTAATATAATATTTGTGATACTTAATAATGTAACGATTTTCAGAGTTTGTATTTCGCTAAGTACTTTTACTATGTTGGATGGCATGTTCAGGTTTGTGCGTATTGAAATTAATTGTGTACACTCCTCCACTATCTGTTCGACAATAATGATTAATGGTATGTGTTGCATATTGGTTTGTGGATTTTTTCTAATTAAGTATGAGTGTTTGAGAAAAAAAGCGTTAATTCTAATCTTTTACAAATTTAAAATAGTATAAAATAGTACGGTTTCGGGTTTATTCAAAAACATTTTTATGCAATATCATATGACATACATTATATAATATATATATAAATATGAATTTTTTAAATTTTAAACAGAAAACTTATCGTCACCCAATCTTAAAGCTTACGCGACCCAAAATTGGGTTGCGACCCACCGGTTGAAGACTACTGACCTATAGCATACTCTTCAGGTGCTTTAAATAGGTTCCGAACTACTTTTTTAAAATTTTTATTTGATATTATTTGTCTTATATTTTCTACAACGTTAACTTGGTATTCGTTTGAGACTTCAGGTACTTGTGTTATATTTTTAATTCCTATTATACTGAGTGTATCAGAATTCGTGTTTTAAGTATCAGGTTATATATTACTTCATAATCAAATTCTCCTAGTTGCAATATTCATCTTAGCAGATGGGACCCGGATATTTTGCTTCAAACAGCCTGGTGAGAAGTCTGTGGTCAGTTACTATCGTGAAATTTCTATCTTACAAATATGGCCTAAATTGTTTCACAGTCCATACAATTGTGGGTAGTTCATTCTTCGTTGAATTGTAGTTATCATACCCAATGAATCAGTCAGTTGTATCATTCGAATATCCCCGTGAAGGCTACAAACATGCGAAAATTGTATCAGAGCTCGATAATTTTGATTCAAATGTCGTTAGAAGAATAGTGCACAAGTTCTACAATCGAGGTGAGTACCTACTACGAATTCGATATTAAATGCTTTAAAACAGAAAATCCATTATTCTGGTTGTTTACGTTTAATGCAAAATCTGTTAAAAATTTTGAAATTTTCCTTAAAAAAATGTAATAATGGTCGAACATTTTTGATGGAGAGAAATGACATCGTTGCACTTCGATGGAAATTTCGTCGAGAAATTTGTATGCTGCGAAGGCAAAAGATTATTATTTATATTAATAAATTATAATTATATTTATAATTTATATTGACGATACATGAAACATCAAAACCATTCGATAGCAAAATTAATGTAGCACTGAATGTTTGAAAAATGTTTCCTACGGGAAAAGGAGGTCGGCTCATTGTGTATCACGCTGGATGTGCTCGTTACGGCTTTATTCAAGGGTCCAAATTAGTATTCCTTAGTAATATAGGCAATACTGTTGACTACCATAGTCGAATAAAAGCTGAAATATTTCAAAAATGGTTTATTAAACTGTTAAATAATTTTGAAGAGCTATCTATAATAGTTATGGACAATGCGTCATATCATACTACGTACCCAAAAAGCAATTAGAGAATATCTGACGTACAAACATGGTTAACTAAAAAAATATTGAATATCATTCACTTGAAATGCTACCAGAACGTCACCAAAAAATTAAAGCCTTAATCCCGCGTGAAAAGCAATATTTGCTGGACCAAATTGCGTCAGAAAATGGACATGAAGTAATACAGTTACCTTCTTATCATTGCCAGTACAACGTAATTTAACTAATATGGTTCCAAGTCAAGTGTCGAGTGGCGAAAAACAACAATATATTCAAGATGGTGGATATCGAGCGTCTTATCCACGATGCGTTAGATGCGGTAACCAATGAGGATTGGGAGAAGTGTGTAAGACATGCCGGAAAATTGCAAGAATTAGATAACCAAAAGAAAATTCTTAGGGACATCTTAATGGAACCAATAATTTTGACAAAATTGCCTGATGATAGCAATCGCAGTGATAAAGAATCAGATATAAAGCAATTGGAATAAATAATATTGATTATGATTTATTTTGATTTTATGTTTATACCTATATATTTGTAGATTGTCATGCAATTATTATTAACAATTAATAAATGGTATGTATAATATATGTATAAAATTAATGTTTTATACGGATCATTTCTTAAACCATTTTGTCCTATCATTCGTATAATACAATATGAATATAATATACCATGTTAATAGATTAATTTTAAAAAACGCGGGAGTTAATTTTGAAAGTATTATGACCACTGAGGCAAAACGACCGCTAGGTTCATGACGGGCAGGGGTCACTTTTCATGTCGCGGACTATAAACGTTCGTAGAGCAATTTAAATAAATGTTGATGATGTACTCGTAATTGATAGATTCACTAGTATTAAGAAAATAAATATTGATTTTGTTTTGTAAATAAAAATGTGTTTTGTTTTTTTAAATGTCTAAAAAAAGTTTGTTGTGAGTGGGGGCTATTGACCCCACTTAATATCGCCCTCACCCCCCGAGTAGAAGTCTCAAATACGCCACTGCGTAGCATACTGTAATATGAATTTAACGCAATCTAATAAACATAAGGTATTTTCAAAACCTATTAATAAACGTATATTGTGTGAAAATAATGAAAAAATACATATATTGAAAGATGGGATAAAAACCTTAGCACACGGTTATTTTAGTATAGAAACACACAATTCTGTACATTTTCACTTATTTGCATCATATAATAATTCAGGCACATTTTATAAGAATATTATTGAAAATAAAAATGTTTAAAGTTGTTATAATAATAATATACATATATTATCTGATTTTGTCCTGCTTATTCCTTCAATACTGAATTAGAAAATGCGGAATTCAGACTACATTCCGAGTCCGATAATCTTGAAAAGGAATGTTTTCTGGTGACTCCTGTTTATGAGGGTTTATAAGGTTAGACACAGAGCACACACGCGTATTTTATGATTGCGATAATAGCAGTACTATAATAATATAGCAGAAGACCCAGATACCTCTTGCATGTGAATACTCTTTATTTTATTGTTAGTTAACCATGGTGAGAATAGTGCTTTAACAGTACCCCTTAAATGCAATAGTGTCATCTGCTATTAATATTGTATAAGGTTACATATTTATAGTCCGGCTCACAAAAAGTGAGCGCTGACATCAGAGGTCCCCGTGGCCAATTTTAACAAGTGATCTTCAAACCCCTTATATGCTGCGATATTTTAAATTGTTGATACCACTCTACAACATATACATTACAATAATATTAAACACGTTTGGTACGTACTACAAAATGGAGAACCCTTGGATCCGACAATATTTGGACCCCATTCATCGACCTTGAACGTTCACTTTTTGTGAGTTGGACTGTAGTAAATTATTTTCCACGGCATTCTTTAAATAAAATTTTCAAAAACGCTCCATAAAATGCTCTTCTATTAGCTCAAACATCTATATTTTCGAAACATTATTGATTATTTATAGGTGTGTATAAAATAATGTTAAATAAACTTTTATAATTGAGTTTTATTTTGAGTAAAACGGGGCTCTTAGATCACATGCTTGCTGTCTAGCATGTTTTCCCCACAGTTTCGGGAATTCCATTTATTTGAAATTTATTTTCTAATGTTATCCTATTGTTCTTGAGTATTTAAAACCTTTACAATTATGTAATATATAAATGAAAAATAAAATAAATTAAACAGTTTTTAACTAATTATTCAATTGATAAAACTAGCACTACTTTTAAGAAATTAAATGGGTATTAACTTTTTAATTTTCATTATTCAGGAAAAAAACAATTTTTTTAATAAAATTACAAATTCCAATGATGGTACAGAAGAAGTGGAGTTTGTAAATCAATCAAATAGTCTGGATAAAACGATCAATTTTCTTTCTCCAATTCATATTGAAAATTACAAGCGATTGACTCCAATGTTAAATTTTGCACCGAAAAAATCAAAAACTGTTAATGAATCTTATCTGAACAGCACAGAACGCACTATAGAAGATTTTCGTGAAATATCCAGCAAATTGAACGAGAAACCCGAAGAAAATGAATTTGAATATTTCGGAAAAACTATCGCCTGTATGTTGAAAAAACTACCGGAAATAATAGCTTTAGAATCGATGGCACATATTCAATCATACTTAGTCCAAAAACGTTTAGAAGCCATTGGGAATCAAAATCACCAAGAATCATCTATGAATGAAAGTTTAACATTTTCATCATCTTCATAAAATGACCACAGCTATTCTAGTCCTACATATACCATGGGATCACAAATTAAAGCTTTTGAATATACGAGTTGTGAAAATTCTCAATATACTCAATTGGATATTTTAACAAGGGCATTTACAATTATTTTATCAAAAAATACATATCTGTTTTATGAGTAAAATTATTCTATATTCATGTAATTTAATGTGATTTCTTATTACATTATTTATATACGTTTAAATTTATACACAGAAGATATTTAGTTAATTTTAAAGATCTCAATGAATTTTGTATTTTAAATACAAAGTAAAAGTATATTATGTTAAAAAATATATAAAAAAAATACTTACTTTTTTGTAATTTTCAAGTTTACTGTACAGGAATTGGCAACTAGCAACATTTTTTATCTGGCACATGCTACATTTTCAAAGTACGCCCGTTGTAAAGTGTAAATATTATATTCTTGTCTAATATTGAATTGCAATTAAATTATTCAATGTATTATATATATCTATATCGACATAGCTAACATGGCTATAGGTATTAGGTACTTATTTTATTGTATTGATTAAGTCATACAATTGAATTATATAAAATAAATGCTAATTTAATTAATTTTAATGATCATTTTTTCCCTTTCTTTACTCTAGCCCACCAGATTCAAGTTATATAAATTGGCTTTCTAGATAGATATTTTGAATTACTCATCCCTGGTATATAGTATCACGAACGTTTTGTTACTCTGAACAAGTATTGCAAAAAAGCAAATGAGTCTTCGAATATTAAATATCTTTAAGTATTTTGGACTTTTAATATTATTGGTAATGCGTCGTTGTATTTTGTTTTTTTATTGATAATTTTTTATACTGCAATATGGTTTTAAAAAGGTCTGATGGTTTTTGAAAGAACCTAGGTCTTTTGATGCAAATTCTTTTTAAATGATCCATATTATTATCTTCTAGCAATCCATTGTCATATGCAGATTAGCCTTTTTTTAAAATTTTTTTGTAAATTCAATTAATAATTTTGAAACTATTTTACAAGCATGACGAAAATATAATTCTTTTTTTTGCCAATATTATACAGAACTTAAAATATAATATTGTGCGATATTTCTCGCCTTTATTTGGTCGAAGCATCGTATAGATGATAATAATGATTACCAACCTATAATCGAGATTCGGAAACCAGAGTCCATAGAATTTTAATTGTATATTATAATATATCATAAAATATTCTATATTATAGAAAGACATTTAAATAACAAAAAAATCAATGATAAATATATGGTAAGATTATATTAATTTATTGTGGAGAAAACTCGGAAGAAGTTCCATCCGAGAAAAGAAACAAAATATTAATTTAATATAACGAGATTAAACTCACTAAACAACAAGACAATTTTATATTATAAGAGGCCACAATTTTCGGAGGACTACGTTAAAATAATTTGTATAGGTTCATTTATTCCACCAATTTCACTGTGTAATGGACCACATTGCTACATCTTTTAAAACAAAAACCAATTGTTTAGGGATTTTCCTCAACAAAGCTTATATTTTCGACACTGTATGGCTCATCGGTTTATTATTTGAACTTAACAAACATTTTTTGACACCATAATATTTACTTCTAAAATTATACATAAATTATAGAACATTAAGAATCAAATTAAAAACTTCATTTTCCAGCATACAAACATTTTAGCCAATATACTTCAAGGGAGCGATATTACTGATTTCTTCTACGCATTGATCATAGGTGACATTTCTACAGATGATAACACCTTAATAGGGACCTATGCCAACGCATCGCAATCCTTTCATCAAGTTAAAGTCGAAGCAATCGGCTTACATTAAAACCATAAGTTTTATATATAATAAGGATCAGCTTATCCCATTGGTTCATGGAAAATTAAGGTCAACGATTTCAAATCTCCTCATGTCACTTTCTCCCTCTGCCGTGGTAACTGTTCTCACATACAATTTGAGAATTTAATCATTTCTAACACTAAACTAACTAAGTCAAATATCTTAGTCTACTGTTTGACTGAAGGCTCACCTGGGGCTCCCATCTCAAAAACAAACGTGTCGCGAGGTTTAAATGAAATGGTACTCCAAGTGATTTATTGAGATATATTTTTTTCATTTTATTTTTTTAAATGCTAGAAATAATAATATATAAATTAATACATCATGCTAGAAATAACTTTTATTGATTAATACATCGCGGTTGGCGTGCTTATAGGAATGACAGGACTTCAACATACGGTTCAAGACTACTCAGACTATTGCACAATAAAACGCCTGTTTGTATGTATCATGATACATATGATCGACGCAATACCAGAATACTCCAATTATTGCACGACTGATCAATATATAGCCCGAGAGAGATCACTTTTCGTGTTTCACAAGTCAGCTCTATAATCGATTATCGGTATCGATTCGACCCGAGTTTTGGCCTTTAATATATGTCACGAGGCGGCAACGGCGTACCTTTGAGTAATGGATAAATCGGGAAAAGACCGTGGTGACAGGTCGAACGATGTACAAAGTATTATGTCTTTATAGATATATATTCAACTAAACTTAAATAAAATAATCGCACTTATTTTAATAAGCTGGATATTACGATTTTTTGATAAACTCACATAAATATAAGATAATAATAAAAATAATAATTATTTGTGTAATACAAGATAATAATCAGAATAATAATTATACGTGAAAACAAAATGTAAATAATTAAATAGCCGCCTACATATCCTTAGGCATTTCCTAGAATCTAATATACCTATCTCTAACCGTTTACTATTCTACAAATACCTACCACCATCCAACGCCACCTATCTGATCAAGCGGAATCGTTCTCCGGGGTATCGCTAAACCATATAAAAATTCCAAGACATCTACCTCCACATGATTGTCTAAACCTCTTGGTACTTCACAAATGTTGCTTTATATAATTGTTTGCTATGTCCTATTATATGCTGGAGAGTGATGCGTTACTTAATTCTGGGGAATCGAAGTGACGGGTATATAAGGCCGACCTCACTTTAATTAGCTGGGAGCCTAATTAAAAAAGGCGTTCAACACCACAAGAACCGAAGATTCTCGTTGGGTGTCGATGACTAGCGGAGAAGGGTGCTTGAATCGATGGGTCGCTAAACTGAAAACCTGGTCGAGCACCAGATTTTTGGTGCGCTCTGGCGACATCACTACCGCCGATTATAATCACACAGCAATGTCTGAAGAGATTGACTAAGAATCGCTAGACTAGGTACCAAAGCGGAATATAAGCCGTACCTATCCAGTAACCCAAGTTAGCTAAATTCGGCCGGATCGGGGCTGTTCGGCGACTAAGCATCGAATACGAAAAGCTTGTTATCGTACGCCGACCAGGGGGTGTCACCTCTAACCGTAGAAGGCGGACACGTATCGGTCCGGACAGAGTCGAGAGTCCACCGCTCAGGATTTCGTGTGCCTGACCGGGGTATAGAAACATTGGGTCACTTTGGAACGGTAGCGACGGCAATCAATCGTGTTGATTTATTAATAACGTGGTATTAAGTATGTATAAATTGTAATGTTGTGTTGATAAAAATGTATAAAATATATGAATATAATTTAAGTATTTATTATTATTTGTATAGTATATGCATCTTAATGGTTCTACAAGTAATTTTATAACCAAATTCAATTTATGGGCCATACAATGAATGAAAATTGCTTCAGGGTGAGAGTCTCTTATTCTAGTTTGAACACCAGATGTAGATCCTGACATAACATTTGCACTATTGTATGTTCGTATTACAAGAGGAATATCAGAAATGCAGTTTTTTTAAAACAAAAAGTATTTCAATAAAATATGTTCAGCTCCTCTTCCATTTGATACAATATAGCTATTAGGAATAATGTGTCTTACACATAGGGATAATTTTTCTTTTTTATAAGATCTAATGGAAAAAAAATTTGTAAAAATAAAATTATTTAAATATTTATTAATATCTAATTTCTAAGTAATATAATATTACCTTACTTTTTCACACATAATGTACATCATTTACAGTTTTTAATATCACTAATAATAGTCATATTTGAACAAACTTCAAGTATATTATTTTAAATGATACAATTTGTATAATTAATTTTTCTGTTAAAAATATCTAAAAATTATTGTTCTTGGCAAAGTCCCTGTTTGGCATAAAAGAGAGTTATATTTATAAGTAGGTACTTTTACATATTATTTATTTTTTAAAACTTCATTTTTTTTTTTTTTTTTGGCAGTTGATTATTATATATCAGTCGATTTAGAACTGTTATAGTTATTATACTGAACATTTGATTTTAAATGTTTTAACAGTTTTTGAATGTTTTCACAATTTTTCAACCAACTAAAAAAATTAATAAATAAATAAAAGTAAAAAAATATCTTCTTCTTCTTTAGTTTCGGCCCTTAAGACCATCCTGAAAACGATAAATTTTGCCACTTATCCCTGTCCTCCGCTACTTCTCTCCATTTGACACCAGGCTCTATCCTTTCCACTTCTCTTTTCACCCCATCTTTCCATCTCAGCCTAGGTCTACCTAGTGGTATTTTTCCTATAGGGTCTTCTTCGATCACCCGTTTTACTAAAGTACCCTGTTTGCGCCAAGCATGTCCTGCCTAACTTAGTTTTCGTTTGGCAATATCCCTAACTATACTCGGCCTCTAAAAAAGTCTTTGGAGTTCCACATTATAAGTAAAAAAATATATGCATTTATGGAGGTAGAGGTTCATATTTTTTATTAATTAACTTATTTTCTTTCTGTTCCACATCTTATCGTTATGCACAGTGACGTAGTTACGGGGGAGGGGTTTCCAACTCCCAGATTTTTTTTTAATGATATTTAATTATTATTTATTAATATTTGCATACTATAGTAAAATTATATTTTCATTTTACATTTCAATCTTAGATTAGGAGGTATATATATATTAGAATATTAGAATTAGAATTATGAATATATTAAAAATTGAATAACAAAATAATTTTCATTAAATACGAGACATAATAATATCATTTTAAATGTAATATTATTATATAGGACTTTGTATTAAGATATATTAAGATATTATGAATTGACTCTTAAATACCCCTTCCCAGAAATTTTTTTTTTATCCATGCCACTTGGTATGCCAATGTTTTATAAATAAAAATTATTTTTTTAATTTATATAAATAAATACACAAATAAAAAACATACTTTTCTTTAATTGTTGTATTCAATTCTGATTACATTTTCAGGTTATAAATTCTTTGCAAAATAAATACAATTAAAACAAAAAACAGCATAACAAGATAGGTACACTATATTCTAGCCATTCAAATTCGCTATGGTGTTTTATAAAATTAAATTTATTTTATGTTTCTTTTTAAAACTAAAATTTTTTTCGTTCTCATTCAAATCACTTTTCCTTCGTGAGTTACAGACCTTTTTCATTATTTATTTTTTTTTTTAATTTTATACTTAAAATGTTGAACACTTTATGCTACGGTCTTAGAAAATAATAATTATCTTCTAAGACTTTGATAGGGACAATATTAGATGGGTCTGTTCGCAGTCGATTAGAGCACTACGTTATTATTTTTGTTGTTATCACTAAATAGTAAAATAAAGCCAATAAAGTAAAAAAATATAGGTATTTCAATAATGTTTTTCAGTATCAATAATTTTACTGTAGAAACTTATTAATAGTGCTATTACATTTATATAATTGTCTTTGAATTAGTTTCTTCTTCTTCTTCCATGACTTCGGCCTTCAAGATCATGTCGTCCAACAGATTTGTCTCCAAGTTTCTCTATCTAAAGCTAACTCCTTCCAATCCAATCCTGGTCTCACTTTCTCTATGTCTTCTTTGATCCTATCTTCCCAGCGTAACCTCGGCCTTCCAAGTGGTCGTTTTCCTTTTGGTGCATTCTCTTGTACTATTTTTATCAACGACCCTGTTTTTCTCCAAGAATGTCCTGCCCACTTCAGTCTTCTTTTGGTGATATCTTCTTTAATGCTTGGTCTTTGATACAAATCCTGAAGTTCCTTGTTTTTACGTATTCTCCATTCACCTGTATGTTCGTCTTTACATGGTCCATAGATTTTTCTCAGTACCTTTCTTTCAAACACTAAAAGAGCATTTTTGTCGTTTTTCCTCATGGTCCAAGTTTCTGACCCATATGTCACCACTGGCTTGATAAGTGTCTGGTATATTTGGACTTCAGATTTTTCGAGATTACTCTAGATTTTAATAACTTTGTCAGGCCAAAATAACATTTATTGGCAGCTTGTAATCTTGCTTTTATTTCCGTACCTATTTCATTCTGCTGTGTAATTAGTGTGCCAAGGTATTTGAACTGCTGCACTCTTTTGAATTTGTAGTTTTCGACTTCCAGGACCTCGTTACGACAGCTTTTTTGTTCATGTCTTTGCACGACCATATACTCAGTTTTCTCTGCGTTAATCTCTAGGCATACACGTTTAGCAGCATTTATGAGTTGTTTTGATTGTTCTTTGAGTTTATCTTTGCTTTCTGCCATCAAGACTATATCGTCTGTATATAGAATTCGTTTACACATTCATAATAAACATGCACATTAATTAAAAACGGACATGAATTGAATTGGGAATTCTTCACGTACAAGTGAATACCTGTACTTACAATTTTCTCCTGTCGACTTATTTTATTGTTAATATTTTATAATTTAAAAATCATTTCAACCTTTACTTACAAATATATACACATTTTTTATCAATTACCATCATATTGTATTGGTTTGGCTACAACAAAACTAAAACCTAATTCAAATACATTTTTTGAGAATGATTTAAAATTATTTGTTTGCCATTGAATGGAAGTTTTATGAATTTTAGATGATTTTACTAAAACTTTTTCAAGAAAAATAAAATACTTAGTGTTGTTCATTTTAATAAAAATAATTAGAAAATGATTTGAACAGATTAAAAAGTCTTAGCTTATTTGGGGACTAAAAGAAAAATATAACTAAAATATATAAGTATTAATAATGGAATATTCCATTCTAATTATTTAATGCTTACTAGTTAAACTACAAAATTGAACAAACATTGGTAATATTTCATATGTGGTTGTAAAGATAATACGGACTATAAAGTCTTATTGTCAAAATAATTAGAGGTAATTTTCAAAATAAGTATTTATTTAAATTTACTAGTTTGTTGATGTTTAAAATTTCGAAATATGTACCAATCACTTTACATGTGGACATGGAGAATTTAATTTAAATTTATATATTTCGTTTATTAATAATATGGATGTGATTAATAATATATATTTATGTATTAATTATATATTTTAATAAAACATTTTGGGTGATA
Organism: Sipha flava; assembly: GCF_003268045.1. NCBI lineage: Eukaryota > Metazoa > Arthropoda > Insecta > Hemiptera > Aphididae > Sipha > Sipha flava. Next base: position 231,483 of record NW_020273625.1, on the reverse strand, counting down.
ATAACAAAATGACAACATGGTGCTCTAGTCGACTGCGAAGAGACAGATCTTAGATCATATGAATCACTATGAATTGAGCCAAACCCTATCTTGCCTGTGTAAACAATTTGAAGCACATATACGCGAAGAGTCTTGTTGAGATGCCTTATCTACGCATCCGTGAGTATACTCGTCACATATTTATTTTATAAATAAATGTTGTATTTAATATTCAAATATTTTTAGTTTTATAGTTATCACTAGGGCCCGGAATTATATGCACTAAAAACGTATGAAATATGCATGCATTTATGCAATGGTTCTTAAAATATGCAAAAATATGCGAAAATATGCAAACAAAAATGCATGTTTATTATTTATTAATTTAATTTTAAAATATATACAATTCATTAAATAATTAATATTCAACAAAAAATATTCTTTAAAATATATCAACTGTATTTTATATATTTTATTGAATTGTATGGAACTGTATGTTGTATTGAAATGAAATTTTATTTTAACACTCACTCATCTAAACAAACATTCACAAACAAAAATCAATTTAAACAAATCAAGGGGATTTTTATAATATTTTTTAAGTTACCTGGAGAGTTACTATTATATTGGTACTTATATCAAACTTTATCTTATCTTATTATCAAAATATACAAAAATCAAATTATATAACTGCACGATTCACGGAATTTACGATGAACATGCGCCAAGTAATAAATAATAATATTAATAACTTCATAATATTTTTTTCTATATATGCATTATATTTCAGAAAATTGCTAAAATATGCATAATAATTTAAAATGTTCCAAATATGCAAAAATATGCCAAATTTAATTTCGCATACCAACACTTTAGGTTAAGATTCAATTTTCTGTCTTACTTACCTAGCTACTCTTTAGTTTAATATATAAAAATATGCAAATGTATATAATTCCGGACCCTAGTTATCACTCATGAATTTCCAAGGTAAATAAATAGAATAGATATGCGACGAGCATACTCACGCATGCGTAGATAACATATCTCAACGAGAGACTCGTCGCTTATATATGTATGTGCTTCAAATTGTTTACACAGGCAAGATAGGGTATGGCTCCATGTATGTGATCTAAGGACATACATAATCTTTTTTTTATGACATACAGACAATGAACTTATGAAATTTTTCATATATTCTATGATACAGACCCATACTAGATCTACAGAAAAATCATGGTTTAAAATAGTATCTATCTTAATTATGTTAAAAACATATGATCAAACATTAAAAAATAATTAATGTTAATTATTTTATAAGTTGGTAACACGATTATAGATATATTTAATCGTGGTTGGTAACAATAGTAATGGGGAATAAAAGAATCAGAATTCCAGTGACGTATTAGATAACTTTTAACCGCCATTTCTTGTTAAACCTTCAATTGTTTAAGGAAATTTAGATTCATTATTGATGGCTAATCTTTAATAAGTATTAAATTATTTATATATATTATTAAATATATATATATATATATATATTTGTATTTATATGTATATATTTCAAACAACAGTTTGAGTTCTTAAATTTAGATATTTTCCGTTGGTGATTGATAAGAATGTAAACAGTCATTTAAATATTTGTATGATTATTTAGTTTGAACAAAATATCGCAATGGCGTCAAAAAGAAAAGATCTAGACCATGGCCAAAGTTCACAGGCCAAAACAAAAAGGATCAGGCAAGAAAAAGTTGGTGATTTTTCTGACGATGAAGACTTGTCCGATATTGAAGAGAACGAGATATTCAACGGCATCCGAATACCGTTGGAGTTACCTCCCATTGTATCAGCAGAAGAAAATGCTGGCCCACGTATGGTCATTAAGAACATAGTGGCTAATAATTTTAAGAGTTATTATGGAGAAGTTGATATTGGACCGTTTCATAAGGTATTTTGGCTATTTCATAACTATTCATTTATCTGTACTTTTTGAGTATGTTAATACTTAAGACGTATTTTAAATGGACATTTGTTTCTAACTTTAAACTAATATTTATACAGTAGACTTCTAATAATCAGATAGATATTAGACCTGAGGACTGTCGGATTACAAAAATGCCAGGTTAATCGAGTTCCTTTAAAGAATATATTTTTATATTTTTATTTATATATATATTTATTATATATTATTATACCTATATTATATTATATATTTTTATTATTTATTGAACTACCTTAATTTATTTTTTTTCAATTTCTATATAATACATACATATATATACACTAATTTGTTATTTAATGTGAATCGTTTTACAGTACCTACAGGTTAGGGAACGGGACATAAAACAATTTACAATTTATAAACTAATTGTTTGTATAAATAATACTCAAATCACTTATTATAGAATTTCTATTATTATATTCTCCTAAAATATATTTAATACTATAGTACCTTTACCTTTTTTAATTTTATTTATACATACATTTAACTACTTACTGAATGACAATAGGTTTTATGGAATTTTTTTTATGATTTAATTTGTTCAATTAATAAAACTTTATATTAAAATTTAAAAGTTTACCCATACAATATATAACTATGCTATTTAATAATAAACTTATGACGATGATACTGACATGTGTAAATCCCTGTGTAAGTCTCTGTGTCAACTGTATAACATGATGGATTTAAATAATTTTCTATTCATCTTAAGGTTTTAACTGTAGTTTTCAATCATAGAAAGTGATTAACGATATTCATTATCTTATGTTATACATCAATATTTAATTAAAGTATATAAATGTACACATTTTTAGTTATAGCTTAAAAAGAAAAAATATATTACAATATTTTAATTAGACATTTATAAAAAATATTGTGTTTTTATTGATTTAATCTTGGTAAATAAATAGAGGTTCATCTATAGTTTTCTAAAAAAAATTATTAATTGATTTGTCACTTTTAAACTATGACATTTTTTACAGAGTTTAACAAGCATTGTTGGTGCAAATGGAAGTGGAAAGAGTAATGTTATTGATTCTTTACTCTTCGTGTTTGGATATCGATCTACAAAAATAAGATCAAAAAAAGTATCTGTACTCCTACATAAGTCAGACAAACATAAAGATGTTCACCAATGTTCAGTCACTGTAAATTTTGTGCATATTCATGATGATGTAATTGTTTATTTATATTGATGTTTAATTATTAATTCTGAGCGAAGCAAAATTGTATAAGCTTTGCAATTTTTATTTAATCACATTTAAAATACTAATATAATCTGCATTGAAAGTTTACTAAAATATACATTTTAAATAAAAAAATTGTATTTAAAAAAAAATATAAGTATAATCTTTTGTTTTTCCAAGCTTAATATAAAAATTACAATTTATTTATATTTAATTTAAGTCCACAAATATTTATATTTAGGTTTATAAAACAAATTGCTTGGTGTTTATTAGTGATTTTATAATGCAGATCTAATTTTAAGCTATCTTACTTAGTTCTAAAGAAGTGACATTAATATTTATGTATATACTAACTAACCTTCGTTCAGAATTTGTTTTTTGATTCAGAATTTTGAACTGGAATAAAAACACAAGATCATAAGATTAGTATATCCCTAAGACTACAAATTGTATTTATTTAATTTGATAATTATTTTTTTTTAGGATACTCAAGATCTTGGTTTTATTGCTATTCCAGGATCTGAAATAACTATCACTCGTACAGCATTTAAAGACAATACATCGTTTTATACTTTAAATAACAAACGTGTAAAATTTAAAGAAATAGCAACTATTTTAAAGAAAAATGGAATAGATTTAATTCATAATCGATTTCTTATCCTCCAGGTAAATTTGATGAAATACCTATAAAAATCTATTAGACCAAACAAATGATAAATTATGTTGTTTATGGTACTAGGGTGAGGTCGAACAAATTGCAATGATGAAACCAAAAGCTGAAAATGAACATTCGACTGGCATGTTAGAATATTTAGAAGATATCATTGGTACTGTAAGATACAAGGTTAGTTAATAATGAATAGTTTCAATTGAAAATATTTTTCATCATATAATGGATTAAATTATTTATGTCATTTTTTAATTGTAAATTTGTTTAGGTATCGAATACAAATTTATTTGTTAAAATTAAATTTTAAATATTTATCACCTTGTTTTTTAAATTAAATTAAAGTAATATAATTCTTAATTTTTGTTTTTTTCTATAAGATCTATAAGATTTCTATAAAATTAAAAATTCTTAAATTTAGAATAATTTGAATAATGTTTAAAGTTTTAAATAGTTATTTATTTATACTTGTATATGTATTATATTACAATTTTTAAATACAATGTTGGATTTTAGAAACCAATTATTAAACTTGAAGAAAAAGTGAAAGAATTATCAGCGGAAAAAACTGAGAAAATAACTCGTTTAAAGTTTGTTGCAAAAGAAAGAGAAGAACTTTTGGAACCAGTTGAAAATTGTATTAGATTTTTAAAGTTAGAAAACCGAAAAACTTGGCTTATGAATAAAACATATCAATTCGAAATGTAAGTTGATTTCAATTTAAATTCTGTATAATAATTGAGGTGTTGGCATGGAAAAGGTACTAAGTCATAAAACCCAAATTTGACAGGAGAAGGAAAAAAAACTGTTTTGCGTATTTTTTGAACCTTCTTTTCTAATTTAATTTCTAATTGAATTGTCATAAATCATATTAGACGATAGTTGATAACAATGTTTGTATCAAAGAAAACAATATTATACATTGATGAATTCGTAAGATGACTTGGTATCGTTTCCAAGCCAAACCATAATGACTCACGACTAACGTCATCTTGTATTCAATGTAATTCCTAATATATAAAGAAATTTGAGTTAGTTCCTTTACCATGCCATTGACATATGTATTTAATCCATTTTCAACAAAAAAATGAAAAATTGATTTTTTTCAATTTTGTACCTTTTCCATGTCAATGCCTCAATTATTTATATATTTATAATCGTCTTATTATTTAGTTAATCATTTTTTATTTGTATTTATTCGCTTATGTTTTATGTTTATTAGGTATAAAATAAATAAAAAATTAAAAACTAAAACTGAAAAACTGACCAAGATCGAAGAAGAATTAACTAATATTGAGAATGAGGTTGCAATTATTGAGGAGAGTAAAAAAAATAAACAAGAAACAGTCGATGGTTTTAATGAGTAAGTCGAATTTATTTAATGAATACTGTATAAGTTATAAATAATGGTATTATTAGGCCTGTTATGGTTAAGAAGCAAAAATGTCATATTGTTTTATTGATTTCTTTATTTTATATTTCTTTTTTTATTAATGGGATTTTAACATAAAATTATAATATCCCAACAATTATGAACATTGATGTTTAAATATAATTTGATTTGGTAAAGCTCACACTCTTAAATTTCGGAGATCTGATTGAAGTATAAAATTAATCGTATGTATAATTATAATTACCTTATCATTGTTAGTTGTTAGAGTGTCAAAGAGAGAAAAGTTAATACTAAAAGTGGAAAAAAGTCTTTGACTGGGTTCTTTGGGTGGAGAGAGATGGATAGTTAATGAGAAGGTGTTGGAAGTCACAGTAATTTCCACCACAGTTGGGTAGAAGACAATGTGTACTATTGTTGAGTCCCAATTTAAATGAGTGGTGTGGCATTAGGCTGTGACTAGTGAGTAATCTGGTGTGTTTGATTATGGCAGCGCGACTCAGCTTAAGAGAACGTCATACCTGCATATGTTATTTCCGCCTGACATACGTAAAACAGCAAATTTGTGTTCACCGATTCAAATGTAGTAATGTTAGCTTTAATATTAGTGTAAACTGACCTAAGATCAAACTTTAAGGGAAGAACATTATCTGTGTTTTGTTGTCGGTTTTTTCCGATATTTAAATTTTTTAGTGAGTTATGATGTTTTTTAATTATATTTTTCATACTCGTAACACGTTTAAAAATTAAAATATTCGAAAAAACAGATCAACAAAACACAGATAATGTTCTTCCCCTAAAGTTTGATTATATATCAGTTTACACTAATATTAAAGCTAACATTACTATATTTGAATCGGTGAACACAAATTTGCTGTTTTACGTATGTCAGACGGAGATAACATATGCTGGTATGACGTTCTCTTAAGGAATTGAAACCATGGTTGAACAGGGATGCTTTCTTTGAAATTTTAATTATACATAATATTAATCTAGTATAATATAATTTTACTGATTACCATGTATTTTATATTTTTTCATTTTGTTTCTAGTTATTGTATGCTTATAAAAAAAACAGTAGGTATTTTACAAAAATTTAATAAATCTAAATAAAATTATAGATTTAAATTTTCATAATAAATAGGTTATAATCTAGATTTTATAAATACTATATAATTTATATAGAATAAATTTGTATTGTAAGAAGGTATTTATTTTTTTTGAGACGAATAGTAAATTTCATTATTTAATTCATACTTCAGAGTCTGTTTAAGTAATTTTTTTTTTTTTTAGAAAATTAAAGGATAATACTAAAAAACATACAGAACATAAAAAGAAACATAAAAAATTATCTGATCAAGTTTTTAAGGTTACAAATTCTCTAAATAATAATGTAAAGGAGATTAAACAATATGAAAATTCTATTACACAGGAAAAAAAAAAGGTATGGTTGAGAAAACAATATTATTATATTTTTTTATGTATTTTAAGTATAAGTTTTACCATGATAAATTAAGATGAGTTTATTATATTATGTCTCATTTGGTCCTTACCATTTATTGAAATAAACAAAATACATAATGCTTGGTCTCTTTTCATTTAATCTTGCACTTAGATTATATCTAAAATCTTATTTTCTGATACAAAAAATGTGTTTAGTGGATATAAATATTTAAAAAATAATGGATATATTCCTTTGAATAAAATTAATGAAACAAGAATTTTATTTATAATCCCCAATAAAAATTTCTGTTTATAAAAAAAAAAAAAAACTTCCTAATTTTTTTTCTAAAAATAAATTTGTTTCTTCCCAATTCTGAATCTGACCTAATATAGCATAATTAGCTTAATACACAGCTTTTATTCATAAAATAAAACCTTGAATTTCTTACGTTTTAATTATATATAACTTTTTAGTTTGTGTTAAGTATTTATAAATAATTTTGTTTAGATTGCTAAAGCTGAAGATTTACCAATAGTTAAAGAAGCTGAACTTAAAAAATTGCAATCTCAATTAGTACCTTTAGAGGAGGAATGCTCAAAATTAGAAGCAAATTATACAAAAATAAATTCTAGTGGATTTGAAAAATCAAAAAAATTCAGAGAAGAAAAAGATGCATTAGCACCAGAAGAGTTAAAGTTGCAAAAACTTGTTGGTATTAAAAAAAATCAAGTAAGTTATATTTTTTAAAAATTATAGTGATACATTTATCAGAATATTTCAATTTGTACCCAGTATGAAAGTTTCAATTTATATTTTTTTAACTTTGGATTATTTTCTCATCAAATATCATGTATATTTTAATTTACACAATTTTAAAATTAAAATAATTTAAAAATGTTTGATTTCCAATTTATTAATCGTTGGGATTCAGAAAAAATAAATATATAAAATGGTCTTTTCATATATTGATAATTTTTAAGCTAATTAGTAAATAACATATACATAATTTTAATTACTTCTTATCCTAAACTAAAATCTAAAAACAAATGCTATTATATTCTTAGTTAAAATTTAAGTTGCTTTAAATAATTTTAAGATAGCAATTGCTCTTAAATTTAAATATATACAGTTAATAGTACTGCTTTTTACATGAGTTAAAGTTATTGCTTAGTACAAAAATACTATGTTTACAGTTTTTACGATCAAATTCTTAGTAAATAAAAGTATTTCAATTTTAAAATATTTGTACAAATTAATGATAGGAAAAATCCGGATTTGCTGAAGTTTGAAAATCCAAAATCCGGAATTTGTTGTAAATTCAGATACCAGATTCTGAAGTCCTAAAATACAGATTTGAAAATCTGTAAATCCAGATTCTGAAAATTCTAAACTAACAACAAATCAACAATAACTAAACTAACATTAAATATCGTAATTATATAATATATAATGTATTTTATTAACTTTATATAATTATTTAAATATTGATGATACATTTTAAAATTAGGATGGTTTTATATATATACATTGATTATAACTAGAATAAGTTAACTAGATATTTAATAGATTAGTTAGTATATAGTGAAATAATTTAGGTTTTATAAGAAAAATTTAATAATCTGATTAGAATTTTATAACCCAAAATCAAATATAAAAATCCTAGATCCTGATTTTCGGATAATCCAGATTTATTTCACATTACTTGTACAAATAAATTTTTATAGTTGTATTGTACTAGTTCTAATTTTGTTTTTTTGTTCATATCTTGTATAATTTTTATTATACTTTAACTGCCCTATAAATTGTATTTAAATTTCAAATTGGTGTATATATCATTATAACAATTTCAACTTATCTTTTTTATTGGTTTTTTATTTTAATGATGGATTATGAATTTTAAAATTTAGCTTCAAACTTTAAACACTGAGTTCGAAGTACTTTTAGATTCGGAAAAATCTGAAAATGAAAAATTACTTAAATTGGAAGAAGATTTAAGTAAAGGAACTAATGAATTTCAAGAAAATGAAAGGTAACACATAATTAATTGTTAAATTTAATGAAAAATATTTAAAAATTGTATGGTTGTTTTTTTATAGGAGTAAAGAAAATTCAGAAACAGCTATATTAAATTGTAAAAGTTCAATTAAAGACTTGGAAAGAAATATTGAAGAGTTGAAGATTAATGAGGAACAAATAAAAACTAAATTACAAACTATACGACAGAGTTTAACAGAAAAAAAAACAGCTTATGCAGAAACAACTGGAAGAAGTCGACCAATTTTATACACCTTAAAATTAAAAGATGAAGGAAAAATCAGTGGAATTCTTGGTAGATGTGTAAGTAGCTTTTAGTAATGTATTAAAAATGCAATACTATTTAAAATAATTTTTATTTATAGGGAGATTATGGTCAGGTTGAAGGTAAATATGATATTCCTGCCTGTACAGCTTGTGGATCTACAGATCAGATTGTTGTTGAAACAGCTGAAGCTGCTCAAGCATGTATTAAAATGTTAAAAGAAAATAATGTTGGTCGACTGACATTTTCGGTTTTACCTCAAATTCAAAAATTGAAACCACTTGCAGATGCAAAAAATAATTAGTAAGTAAATGAAGTACATTTTGAAGTATTTAAATATTTATTGTTTTTAAAATTAATTTAATTAAAAACTACAGTTAAAATCATTAGTTAATTAATAAAACAATATAAATAACATTTATTTATAACATTTTGTGACATTAAAAGTTAAATAGAAGTCTTTGATTCTCTATAAAAAATGTCTTAAAATACTATTTATTAAAATAGATTAACTGCGAAATTGTATTGGTCCATACTAATATAATATACTAATTTACAATATAAAGTTGCCAAATATGACCAGTTCTATTCATATGCATGTAATTAAAGATAATATGTATAAATACCTATATGTTTAATATTAAATATATTTTTGATAATTTAATCCAGTCATTAAATGTAATTAAAATATATAATTATTTATTAATTATTAAGAATTTATTTTTGAACAGTTAGTATGTTTTATTGATTAAATTGTCAATTATACTTATCCCTTCAATTGTGTATTTAACAACAATTTGAACTTAATACTAAATATTAATTTAAATGATAATAGTTTGTTTTATTGTTTAATTTTTATTAGTCCGGAAAATTCAAAAAGAATTTTTGATTACATACAAATATTAGATCAACGTTTTAGATTAACATTTTACTCTGGTGTATATGATACATTACTTGCTGAAGATTTAGAACAAGCAAGAAGAATAGCATTTGGTACTCAAACTCGATACAGAGTTGTTACTTATAAAGGCGATTTAATTGATCAATCAGGTATGTGATTATAAAACATTTGAAAATAATTTATTACATTTTGATTTTATTAGGTATTATGTCTGGTGGTGGTAGACCCAATAAAGGTAAGATTGGACCTCAAGAAACTAAATCTAAACTTGCTGGTGGAAATACACATTTAGTAAGTCAAAATGACGTAGAAAAATTAGACAAGATTATTCAAGATTTGGAGATTAAATTGAGGGAAACACAATCCAAAATTTTTGATTTGCAACTTAATGTTCAGAACTATCATGGACAAATTGATGAACTTAATAAAGTTGTTAGACAGTGTTCTTCACATATAAATGTAAGGTATTTTATTTTAGATAAAAAATTTAGAAGAGTTTCCAATTTTTTGAATTTCAGGCATGGAAAGAAAAAGAAATTCAATTGAAAAACTTAATTTTAACTCAAAAAAAAATTGCTATTGAAAAAAAAACCAATCCAATTGTTGTTGCCAACAAAAAATCTGATATTAAAAAAGCTGAAGAAGGTAAAGTATTTATTATAATGTGTATCTAAACGCAGTTTCATGTTTTATAAGAAATCATCACTGTTCCTTTAATCCAATAAGTTCCATTTTTATTTTACAAAGTCTACCAATAGTAGTCTATCAAATATCTGTTGCTTCAAAGTCATTTTCTTAATTTTTTTTAACCGTTTTATTTGTTTTCATCATTAATATGCTATGATTTATGGAAGAATTTAAAGTGCTATCTTGCCATATAAAAAGAACTACATTGGTTGTCTTTTGCTCTTACATTTATGTTTTCTATTTTTTGAGTCTGTGTATGCACTTTTTTCATTGTGTGATTTCAGTAACTTGTTCAATTTTGACTGGAATTCCACGATTTCCGTACTGCTAATTTCTGATTCATCTTTCTCTGTAAGCTTGTTAATTGGCAAGGAGAAATATATTTTTCTGAACTGAAAACGGTTTTTATTTGCTAGCTATAACAATATGATAAACTCACTTAACAACTAATGAAAACAAACTGTGGTCAACTTGACATGTAAAATTACAGTGTAACAATATTTATTGATAAGAAACACACAAAAGTTTTCAAATATATTTATTTATCATTAAATGGATCATATAATTTAATTAGATTTGAATAATTAATATTTTATCTCTTTTGTGTATTTATTATGTGATTCTATTTCGGATATGACTAAATATTTTTGATCGCTATAATTGAAAATTTGCACTTAGTAAACAGCATAATATGCACTAATTTTGGAACTGTGTTCCATTATTGACATTTTTTATCACTACTAGTGATTGATTCTTATAAACATTGAATTTTAAGTGAATACTATTTTATTATAATATTTATGATATATTTTAATTTTTAATTAAATTATAAATAAAGTTGTTATCTTATAATTTAAACATTTAAAATAAACATTCTATTATATTGTTTCTAGATGTATAATAAAATTTTAAAACATAAATTAATGTGTAGTGATAAGTATTATATTGTGTATTAATTAAACAATATATTTATAATAGTGATGGGTCGAACCCTGATTTTTGAAATCGAACCGAACTTTAAATTATTTTTCTGAACTCAAACTGAACCGAACCTTTATATTTTCTATCGAACCGAACCTATTATGATTTTAAGTCAAACTTGAATTTGAACTCAATACTTTTTATCATGTACATTGTACCTACCTACAAATTAAATCAACCATAATTATTAATTACTATTGTATTTTAAGTTTTCGTATTACCTATTCTATATTTTAACTTTTAAGTGTTTTTAAGTAATTGTATTATTTATAATACAATTAAATTTTAGATAATTTCTTATTATTGTTATTATTTTTCAAAACCAGTATTATGCTCTCTCGTGTTGTCTTGTAGCTTATAAAATATTCATTGAGTATTAAGTATTGAGTGTAATATGACAGTTCAATCAGTACATTTTAATAATATATAAAAAAAATCGTAATAATAACTATAATTCACAAATATAGAACGATTAGTAGAATTTATAATGTAAGAAGTAAGTTGTAAACATGTTTTTATTAACAGCACAGTCGTGGTATCGGAATATTACCATGGATTTACCCAAAATAGATTTTAACTTCTATAATAAATATGATAAAAACAAAATTAGCTAATTTATGAATGTAGATACACTGCCTCAATTGGCAATAAACAACTTATTAATGTTTTGGTCGGCGGAGAGTGGATGTGTAACATGCGATTGGAAAAATAACATTATTATTATAAATAATGCATAATGTGCCAGAATATCACTTTCTATCGCCAATAGTCCTTCTATAAGTTCCTATCCGTTCCGGATGTTGGATATCATATTGGCTATGCTATTCCTGTCAAATGATGCCTAAAATAAATCAATTGATGTTAAATTGACAATAGTCTAATTATTTATAAATAATCATTATCAATTTTTATTTTTCAAAAATAACTTTTGAAGAATCTTACAAATATTTGGTTTTCGAACTATCGTGGCCAATAAGTCTGGTTCGACAAATATTTTCAAGTCCGATTTTCAAACAGTAAAAGATGTTTGATAGTTTGGTTCGATTTTTTATTCATACCGAGTTCGAATTTCGAACCGAACCGAACATCAAAGGTTCAATTCGAGATTCGAACAGTTCGACCCATCACTAATTTACAATAAAAATAATCTTGATATTTTAGAATTGAATGTGGCGATTGAAGAATATAATGTGGTGAAATCTAAAGTAGATGCTATAAAGAAAAAAATTGAATTAATAACTGAAGGTGAACCTAAAGAAGCTAAACTTTTGCTTGATGAAGCAACCGATAAATTAGATAAGACTCGTTGTGCAATTAATCAAATCAACGTTAATATACAAGCTGCGCATAGGTGAATAATTTTATTTTATTTTAATAATATTTTTGTAAAGTTATTAAAATATTTGAAATGTGTAATAATTATATTTTACTGTATAGAATAAAGTAGAATATGTAAGTAAAATATGTGGATAGAAGTATTATTTTTAAGTTTTAATTATCATGATCTTTTTAAAAAACAATTCTTAGCTGATTAATTTATAATCAACCCTTCGCTGTTTTTAACTCAGTTTTTATTTTTGATCCATATATGGTATACAACTCTCAAAACATTACATAAAATACAATTTTAATAAATTATTGTTGTTTAGTTATTTTTTTGTATTTAATAACCATAAATGTATTAATTTGCAATACACAACTTATAAAATGTTAATAATTATAAAAAAATTATAATAATAAGTAGTTTTTTTTTTTAACAAATCTTATTTACATCTATATTTGTTAAATATTCGTTGGTAATAAATATTCAACAATTTTATCTATTGTAAGTTTAATACTAAATAAGAAGCTCAAAAGGAAGTGATATAAATTATGTAAATATTAAATAATACAAATTTATAAACATTGAATAAATAATAAAATTAAACATCACCAGTGAAAATATTTTCATTTAATTTAACATTATTTTAATAATTAATTTAATTAATAATGAAATAATTAGCAATAGGATTTCAATAGTTGGTAATTTTTAGCTAGTTATGTGTAAACCATTTGATATTTCTTAGTTGGCATTTATTCAATTATTTGAAAATTTAATTTAAATTTTAAATTTTTAGTAGGTTGTTTGGGTTATTTAGGAAATAAATTATACCAGTCCTAAAGTTCCATGTTCTGTTAATTAAAATTTATTATTTTACTTTGTTTTTTGTATTTTGTATTTTATTATTGTATTTTATTACAGACAAGTAAAAATTTCAAAAAATCAAATTGAAACTTTAAAAGACCGTATTAATAAAGCTAAAAATCAAGAACAAACTTTGAAAAATCAATTAATAGAATTAAATGAAAAATTAGCACAATCTAATGAACTAGATGAAGAAATGGAGGTTAGTAAAATGTTGGAATTAACATTTCTTGTATAGTATAATATAAATTTTTTTAAAATATTGTTAAACTATAATTAATCTTTTTTAATTTGTGTAATTTTGTGACATATTGCAAATATTTCACTGCACCTATTGATAACAGTTTAACTGAATGTAAATTATGATAAAGTAAAAATAAAAGATATCAGTAAGGGTGGTTAATCATTTAATAATTTTATTTTGAATTATAGATAATGGCTAAGAAACTCGTGTTTTAAATCTACTAAAAATTGCATTTTTGAACTTCAGGGATTGACTTTTCCGCAATTTTGGTGAACTCAGTAAAAATATTCTAATGCATGAGCTTCTAGGCTCTAGTTATTATTAATTTATAATAGGACTAAAAATAGTCAAAATAATCAATTCATTTTTAAACTATTTAATTTATTGAGGTTTGAATTTAGACTATTATTTTGTCGTAATTTTGTTAGACATACATGTATATCAAGAATCTAGGACATTTGACACCTGTAACATGATACCCAATAATAGGAAAATTGACACCGAATATAAATGCATATAATATGATACAGTATAATAATTAACAATCAATGTATAAGCTTATTGTATTAAAATTTAATGTATGATTGCATATAATATATGCATACATTATGAGAATGTTGATATTTTAAAATTTTGGTTTTGGATGAATTTATCATTATACTACCTTTATAATGATCTAGTTCATCATCCATTTCTTTTTGAAAAACATAAATATAATTATTAATAATTAATTTTGTATTATTTCAATTTCATCTATTGAACATTTTGAGTTCATATTAAATGAATAACTTTTAAATTAAACTGTTAAAATGGTTGGATAACAAACACTACAGAGTAGGGTTGTTCGATTGTTATAAAATATAATCGATTGCCTAAAGTATTAAATAATCGAAAATTTCGATTAATTGAAGATTTTCATTAAGGAGTGCTCGATTGTTGAAATAGTCAAAAACCTATCGATTAATCTATTAAAACAATCGATTAATCAATTAAAATCAAATATCGATAAAAGTTTAACGGTTTACCTAGTTTAAGTATAGCTCTATTATATTTCCTGCCGGGTGCCCAGGTTTAAGGTTATTGGTTAACTCATTAAAGAAAAATGCAAAAGTTTATCGTTAGATTAAAATTTAATATACTGTTGAAATGTTAAGAATTAAGAAGTATAAAGGATATTCTGTTTGGTGATTAGAATGATGATGGATAATTTATCACTGCGTATGCTATACGAGGGCAGTGCAAACGGGTCACTTGCCCAGACCCCAGGGCCTCATATATATTTAGTAACAAATAAATTGATACCTATGGGCAGAGGCAGGCCCATAGGAATTTAAATGGGGTGCTAAGAATATGACATAACTAAGGATCTGTAGTGACATACATTTTAAGATCTAAAGTAGTGCCAAAAACTGAAATTGTAATCTTGTGTAGATAGGTTAACAATTTTGATGAAAGGGCTCTAATTTGTAGTTATAACTTATGCTACTATTATAGGAAATGTATTTAAAATTTTAAAGACTAAAACTAGTAAAACTTACGACACTTGTATTAAAATTAAAATATATCCTTATCTATCTATTTAGCAAATATCATAATAGTTAGTTATAGACTTATAGTAAGTTATTATATAATAACTGCTAATAAATTCCAGACTGTCTTAATTAATATTCTTGCTTTAATTAATATAAATGTCCCTAAATGAAACGTTAAGATCCATGTCTACATTTATTTATATCCTTACCTACAAGCGTAACAATTGTCTCTTTGCACCTGTCAACTAAATGTTAACTTAAGCAGTTTAGCCTTTAGATAATAAACATAATAATTTTGATTTTTTTTTTTTTTTTGCATTTCGATGTTTCGATTAATTGAAACAATCAAGCAGCCCCACTACAGAGTACAGACACTAAATAGTAACTAATAACTATAGGCTCTAGGTAGTAGGCACCTACTCGTGGTTATCGTAATTGTAATCACTCAGTGTCAAATGTCCATGTTCTAAAAATATTGGGTGCAAAAAGTCTGATATAGACAAAACCACCGGTGTCAAATGTCCGAATACCGTACATTAACTATTGGTATTAAATATAATTATAATAGTATTAAATTATTGAAATAACTTTATTTATAGTCCGTTTTTTTTTTCTTTTTTATAGGAAGATTTAAAGAAACAAAGAATACATATTGAGAAATTACAAAAAGAAATTGATGATGGCAATGAAAAAAGTACTGATTTACGTATGTCTAAAGTTAACATATCAAAATCATTGGATGATACCAAAGTCGAAATTGAACGTCTTGTCCAAGAACTTGGCTCTAAAAAAAAAGCGGTAAAAATAATTTTTAATTTTGTTTCAAATTAGAATTTTTATTTGAGAATTTTATTAGAAAATTTGATTTTATAACCCAATCCTTGTGATATGAATTTTTAATATAATAAATGTAATTATTTATTTTTTTAGCTATCCAATTTGAAACTACATACAATTCCTAAAATTGATAATAACCATCGTGATCCAGTTACAGAATCTTATCAGAATCGTGAATTGAAAGATAAAAGTATAAAATTAAATACTTTAGATGTATCAGTTGACGAAGAAAATTCTAAAAATAATGACAAATCCCAGAAAACGGATGATACAGAAAAAATTCATGATGATATTAATCAAAATGATGATGATAATGATATAGATAATAAAGAATTACCTCAATATACTGATGAACAAATGGAAAGTATTGATGAAACTGCTTTAAAAAATGCCAAGTTATCTGATACTGAAAAAAATATAGAAAAACCTAATTTTAATGTTCTTGATGAATATGATAAAAGGGTATGTAATATATTCATATAAATTAATTACAATTAAATATATTATTTTATTTATGTTTTTATTTTTACTTAAAAGAATAAGCAGTACCATGAAAAAGCAAATGAAGTAACTGAAGTGTTGAAATTATATAATGATCATGTTGATATGACAAATAAAGTAAAACAACGAAGACGGGATGAGTTTATGGCATCATTCAAAAAAATAACAATCAAATTAAAAGAAATGTATCAAATGATAACGCTTGGTGGGGATGCTGAACTTGAACTAGTCGATTCATTAGATCCATTTAGTGAAGGAGTTAATTTTAGGTTTGTTTGTTATAATTGTTACAAATATTGATTGTTTAATAATGAAAACATATTAATACAAATTTGCTATTAATATTGTTTAGTGTAAGACCTCCAAAGAAAACCTGGAAAGTAATTACTAATCTATCTGGTGGTGAAAAAACACTGTCATCTTTGGCCTTAGTGTTTGCTCTTCACTATTACAAACCATCCCCATTGTATGTTATGGATGAAATTGATGCTGCGTTAGATTTCAAAAATGTATCCATCATTGCTTATTATATAAAGGTAATTAAATATTTCATAATTATTTTCATTTGTTTCTAGTATATTGGGTAATTGTATTTAATCAATTTTCCCTAGCTGTAATATGAGTTTGTTTATTTATAAGTAAGGGCGATTAAGTTTGCAAACTAAAATATAAATTTTATATTGTGATCTCAGGTATCTTAGTATACAACATAAAAGTACTTGCTTGCTTTCAATCAAATATTTTGTTACTATATTAAACATAATTTCATATTTTATAGAATTCATTATTTAATGTAATTTTAATTTAGAAATCAGATAATTTCTAAAATTATGAAATTTTGTTAACATTTTACTTTAAACACTGTTCACTATTATCAATCAATTTGTTTTAATTAATATTAAATGTATTAACCATTTCAAGTTTTTAATGTTTTTATGTTATCAAATTTATAACCAATTTAATTTATTGTTTATTATTTTCCTAATTTATTTTTAAAAATTTAACTGTTTAATTATAAATTGTATATTTACATTATTACTAATAGTGATTTTATAGTTTGTTTTGGTAATATTGTATTGGGTTTGAATATCTATCTATTTATTTTTATTTAAACAGTTTTATAGTCTTGACTTATTTTTTCCTAATTCCTGATTGTCATCTTAAATATATTTTCTTGCTCATCCCTACTTATATTCCATTTAAATTTTAATAGAATAACCATTTATGAGTATTACCAAAACATATAAAAAATGTAATTATCTTGAACATTAAACAAATAATAAAAATAAAAAATAATCCATTAACTGATATAACTATAATAATACCTTATGATAATGATGGATTAACAGGTTATCTTCAGCTGAATGGATTGTTAAATTGCCATATTAACAGTTGGCTTACATATATATTTTTTCCCATTGCTTGCTTTATTTTATCTGAATTTTAAACTAGAAATTAAAAAAAGTTCAATATTTTAAAATTAAATTTTTGTTTTAGGAACGTACAAAGAATTCCCAATTTATAATTATTTCATTGCGATCAAATATGTTTGAAAAAGCTAATGTTTTAGTTGGTATCTACAAAACTAATGACTGTACTGCAACAACATCAATTACAACTAGTGAGTATTCAAATCGAGAAAAGGCTTACTCAAAATAATCATGCTAAAAAAATTAATTCTTAAAATTTAAATAATTCTACTTTTTTACTTTTATTTACTTAAGTATGCATTTATTATTAATTGATCATATTTTATTCATTGTGAAGGTTTTATTGTAAAATAAGTATTTTAATTTAGTTTTAAAACTAAATTAACTTAAAAATAAGTAAAATTATATATGTACATTATAAGATTGGAAATTCCAAAAAGTAGTACTTCAATGAGTTCAATTTTAATTTTAATGGTATTCATGTTAAAAATGAAAAAAAAAATTATAAATATTCAATAATTCATATGTATGAGAAAAATATTGTCGATCCAAACTTAATCAAATTTTTTTATCAATGTATTATAAAAATATATTTTTTTTGTTGAAAAAATCAACAAAACAAATAATGTGGACAACATTTCAACAACATATACTTTCACTATCATACAACTGTATCCATTTAATAATAATGAAAATAAAAGATAGAGCTTATAATGAAAAATAATCAATTTAATTTTAACAATAATTTCAATTGCAAGTTTAAAGGTGATATATATATACAATACAATTATCTTTGTATATATGTATAAATAGTACAACATTTTAAAATAAAAACTGTTTCCATTATGAAATAATGAAATTTTAGGTACATTAAAAAAATAGAGTGATTACACTAACAACAACAATACACCAACGTTTTATCAAAATTTAAATTTTAGAATATGATTAAATATAATGCAGAGGTTATTGTAATGAGTTAAAAAAATACTAAAAATGTAAGTAAATAATATATTATAATATGATATGCAAGTAAATAAGTGGTTCACATCATATGATTATACTGGGCCCTTCAAAGAATTTCAGAAACTTAAGTTTCTTAAGGAACATTGTTGAAAATACCAATAAAAAAAAATCTTATAAAATACCTTAAAAATATATAAAATCCGTTAATTTGATAAGTATAAAACGTATTTTTGGTTCAATTGAACTTATGAGGAACTATAAAAATATTTAAATTATTGTCTACTTTATAGAAAGAAAAAAAAATACTAAACATATTCCACCATGAGACTAGAAAATCTCAAATGGTTATTTTTTTCCAAGAACATAAAAATAAAATATTTAACAAACACAACAATTACAAAAGTGCTTATACTAATTATAAAAATAGCCAATTTTGCTAAAATTTGAAACACTATCCTTTGGCATTGGCAGCAACAGGTCTGGATCTTTGGACAATTCTTTTGCGTAGGGATTCGGTGGGTGCATGCTGAGTTGGTCTTAATAGTTGTCTGAAGTCAAATCCTTCTGGTAGTCTATTAATGTCTGGAGGTGTTAATCTAAATGTAATAAATAAATAAACTAATTTAGGAATATATATTTATATAAATATTGTTTAAATTTTCTTAATCCAGATGTATGTTTACTTATCACCATAAACAACAGACTACAAGCTCACCTTAATGGGGATATCCATTGTGGTTTATTCTCTGGTTGGATATTATTTGTTTTCGTAGTTATCGTATTTAACCTACAAGATAATATAATTCAAGCACAAACAATTTAGGTTTTGTATTTACACCATTTTTTACCTATTATTATTATCTGAATCATATTTACAATAATTTTCTGTCGCAAGTTTTTTAATGGCATTGTGTACCAATCCTTTCTATAAAATATAAAAAAATAAATTAATTTACAATGTACTATATTATTTTTGTTAGGTAGACAAACCATAGTATTAAAAATGTCTATAAATCTAGAATTTGTTTAATGGTCAGGTAGTAAAATTTTTAATACGTACTATTGTTACATAACTATAGAACTGGTATTAAAATCATAGATATTGAAAAATTACAAATGTATAAATGTAATATAATGTGTGCAATTACAAAATAATTTCCTTTAGTTGTTTTTTTATTTAGTATTTAGTTGGATAAAATAAAACATCCTTTCTAAAACATATTTTTAGTGATTCATGTTTTTATTACAACCATTATCGGTTCATCTCAAAGATGGACTCATTTGCAATAGAATAAAAAGGATCCTTTACTTTTCATACTTCTAAATAATATATATACTATATATTTTACTAACTAAAAGATACCTATATTAAAATTCTAATTACATTTTATTCTTATATATATCCGTAAGCATCTACTATCTATCTATATTTTATTGAAATTTGATATTTTTATTTAAAATGATAAAATCACTAATAAGCAGTGCTGGATTTAGGAAATTTGATAACCGGGGCTAATAAACATGTAGCGCCCTTACATATGATGAAGTACGAGATATGTTCATGATTACTTTTATTTTTTATTAAATTAAGAGCGCCCTTATACCAACAGTGCCTGTAGCAAGCATATCACTCCTTCTCTTAGCTCCGACACTTATAAGTCAGTACTATCAAATATCATTTGTTTTTTTTGAAACCTTGAGTGTCATGGTTGACACTTAGTCGACAAACGTTATGCAGATCTTTTTGGGTGTATTACATATTTTTTCACTGTTGCGCCCTCTTAATTTAAAATTGTTGAATACCAAATGGTTTGGTAATTGGTAGTTTTTTATTTATTTTAAAGAAGCTAAAAATATTTAATTTTATAAGTCACCTAAAATTATCAAATGAGTGGTTTTATTTTATTTATAAAAAAAAAAAAATGTATAAGTTGATTTAAAATTGCACATTACTTAATTAAAATTAATACTGTAAGTTCTAACATTCTAACTATACACATAATTAATAATTAAATTTTTTACGTTCCCTACCTATATGATAGAAAACATGTCAAAAACAATAAGTTACTTTGTCACTAATTAGATAATAAAACAAAAATTAAAAAATTTAAATATCTTGCCTCCCATTAACAAATTCCTGCGGACGACCTTGTAAGCTGTCATTTGTTTTCATACAAGGAGTAGGTAATACTGATCGTAAAGAGGGCTCATATAGTCCAACATCTAAAGCATAGGTGCAGCAAGGGAGGGGGCTTAGCCCCCTTCCCTGGAACAAGATTTAGCCCCCAAAAATATTCCATGTTATACATAGTATACTGCATACAACATACTTAACTCACAATAGTATTGCATATAAAAAAAAAAGACATGTTACAGTAAATCCAACTTTGCTCAAAATCTAAAATATATTAATATGGTGTATAAGAGTAGGGGTAATTTACAGTTTTTTTTTAAGTTTTGGTAGGAGGGCTGTAGTCCACGCATCACTGATCTTAAAGCAAATTATCTAAATAAAAAAATGTAATAACTAATATGTATCTTAGTATTTAAAAACACTAAAATAACTTCAGATTTCTGAATTGGGTACCTACCCTACCAACTATTGATATTACATGGTATTCTTAAAAAAAAAAAAAATTATATATTTTATATAACTACTAAGGGCATAAGATTTTCTAGTTGTACGCATATTAAACAACATGCATCAACAACAATAATGGAGTAATCAAATTGTTACAAAGGCATACCTGACCAGTTGTTTTAATGTCTTTCAAACAAACAGTAATGTTTGTTTTCCTAATGACCTTGTAGAATTCTTTGTTGCGATTGTGAACCTTTTTTTATATTATTCACGAAATGTATACAAAAACAATGAATAGTATAATAAAACTGTAACCATCACAATGTTTATCGAAAATTACTTACATTCTTTGCAAAGTCAATCAAATGCTTCTCTCTTTCTACTTTTTGCTGCATTTTACATGGCAATACCTTAACACCGTTTTGCTAAAAGAAAAAGAGATATTTTTATCGTAAATGAATCCAAAATTTGCAATATTTTCATTATATACTTGGATATAAGTCTTCTTGTTTTCTGCTACAACAACAGGACTAATTTTGTTTTGACTTTTAACGGGAATAATATTTTCTTTAGGTTGTTGCCTATATATTGGTGCCACTTCTCCAACAGGTATTTCTCCTTTTGACTTTTTTTTCTTTTGTCTAGCAAGCCATCCTCTTGCATGTTTCTGCAATGTTAACGCTCCCCATGACAATTGTTTAGCCAACATAGCTTCTCGATAATGCTTTAATGCCAGCCAACGTCGAACGCAACTTTGTACGATTATTATTTGACGTAGCTAAAAATAAAGAATTCATTTATAAAATAAAAAACAAATACATGAAAATGTAAAAAATGTACAGTTTTATGTCCTTACTTGTTTTTCATGTAATTTAGTCAAGTGTTCTATATGATAGTATTTCAAGAACACTTTGGTCTTTCCGATAGCCCAACCATCCAGTTTTAATTTGACTAACAAATGTCTACAATTATCCCTGGTTGGAGGAACTTTCTCATATAATCGGCATCCTAAAATTGCATACCTGAAATTGAATAAATATTATTTTGGTAATATTTCAACATAATCACTGTACAATTAATAATATACTAATACAATATCAAGTTAATAAGGAATCAAACATTGTATTAAACCATATACAATGTGATATAATTGTGTTAATAAAGAATATTATTTAAGTTATAATTAAAAGAAATATTGTACCGGCTTATAAAATCTTTGAACAACAGTCTATGTGAGTAACCATTTCGTCTAATTCTAATAGTTTCCATAACTCCACTGCAGCGTAATTGTGCAACAACTTTGAGCGGATCAAATTGTTTTGGTTGCCGTTGATCGTTGGGTTTGATGCAACGCACAAATCTAGGTAAACTTATACCTGAATTGTTACAGCCCATACGATTCAACAGCTCGGCTAATGAATGTCTAAAGTATGTTGCTGCAGTTTGCTGACCACGAGATTGTGAAGCCAGTCCAATTAAACCTGAAGATGAGTCCTAAATTCAAATATATTATTTTTAATACTATTTTAATAACCAACTAAAAAGTGAAAAACTTTTATAACATTATTATATTTACTTGAGAGTATAGATTGCCAGTTTTGGTCACCGGACTTTGAAATAATGCTCGGACGGTTTTGTTACTGGACTTCCTTAAAACCTGAATAGCTTCTATAGCTAACAGGTGTCTATTTTTCTCAAGCATTCCTGAAGCCTGGTAAGTGACATTGCCAGCAAAATGTTTTACTTCAAATTGTAAAGCATTAGATTTTGGCCGTACATAGTAATTACATTTAATGTTGCAATGAAATTTTTCTATAAATCAATAAGAATATTTTGATTGGGTCACAAACCAAATAAAATAAAACTTACCAACCAGGGACCGATCAGTAGCTCTGGGAAAACGACTTTCTTCATCGAGTAATGCCAGTAGACCCATTGGCCTACTCACAAGCATATCTAATACAGGTCTATTGTCACAAAAACCAACATGTTGTACAGGGACACCTTCCGATTCATATTCCTAATTACATATAATATGGTATTGTAAAAATTTCTAAAATAACATTTCAATTATTCTTAGAATTTACTTACAGCTTGTTCTAATGCAAAAACATGCTGGTTGAAAAAATATTGAAGTTGCTCATTTGCAATATTTATGCATAATTGTTCAAAGGAATTGTGTGTAAAATTTTCAAAACCAAAAATATCGAGTATTCCAATAACATTGTAATCACCACTGAAAAAAAGTATAATAATGTACTAAATTTAATGTCGTCAACAATAATGAGATAATTTATTACCGGGCATTGTAAAAAGACAATAGGCTGTTAATAGAATTAACCAACCAATCAAATAATCGGCTGTACAAAGCCCGGGCAATAGCATCTCTGGTGGCAACAGCTTCAGATACAGAATTATTTCTTTGAATAATTTCACCTCTTGTCACTACACTATTGACGCTTAGACATTCTAAAAGATCAGAACTTTCGATGTCTAATAAACACGAGGCTATAAAATAATACATCGGGTTGGAAACAATTATATTTTAAAAACAAGAACGTTAAATATTAATTACTTCGATAGATTGGAGTCAGATCGATGACTGTACTCTTATTATCTGTATTATTGTCAGTTATGATTTCTCCAAACTCTATATCACCCAGATGTAATATGGCTGCTAAAATGCAGTATATAGAATTAACTTCATCGTCTTTGAAACCGACTTGTTCAAAAGCATTTTTGAGTTGAGCAAACTTATCGATGTTGCTCTAAAAATAAATGTAAATATATTTTATAAATAATACACATTAACATGAAATGTTAAGCATAATAAAAAATAAGTATAAATAAATCCTTACTTGTTTTGTTTTGCTGTCCTGACGATCGGACGGAAGATAACTATGCATTTGCCGAAGTTCACGATCCAAATGAAACTCTTTAAGTCTTTTGTCGTGTTCCAGTCCATCGTAAATGTAGTAAAATGCATGGAAATTACTCTCTCCACTGGTTAACAAATCACAACGGGTTAAAAACAATATTTGTGTTGAAGTATGTTAGAAAAACAAAATGAAATATTTACTTGGCTTGCTGAATGACTCTTGACTGTTCAAGTAAGTAAACCGACACCCTGGCGCCTGTCAATTGTCCGCTTTTGGTCATACTCAATTCTAAAAATTTTCCAAATCTCGAAGAATTGTTATTGATGCCGGTTCTAGCGTTTCCGAATGCTTCCATGATCGGGTTCATCTGAAGTATTCGCTGTTCCAGATTTCTGTTCGGTGCCTGTAGGTTCATAAAATATTACGAACTCGACTCAATTTAAGGTATGTGAAAAATCGATTAGTAAAAATAATAGGCGCGTATGAACAGTACGCGCCTAGATTAAAAATTATCATATTTTTTGACTTGATGTTAAAGAGCTAATATAATATAATATCGGTGAACACGAACTGCAACTAACTAAATATAGATAGGTGACTTTTTTGCATTCGAATTACCTACAGGTATTCTAAAAACAAGACCTTTTAATTATGTATTAGTTTTCAAATCAAGAGTGTTTAACTAACATTTAAATTATGGAGGATTAAAATCTATGGGAAGTGTACATATAATTGTAGGTTTTGGGATTTTGAGAATAAATAAATATTTAAATCAGTACATTATAAGAAGATTATTATTATTACTATGCATGGGTGCCGTGAAGGGGTGTAAGGAGTGCACTGCACCTCCTGGTTATTTTGAAAAAAAAAAATTTTAAAATGTAGGATGGAAGCTACTGTTATCACTATTAGATTTTCTGATAGACCATATTACTTTGTAGTCGTCGAATAAAACTAAAATAACTTCTAATGTCATACAATTTGAAAACATATTCCCACGTACAGTGGCGCCGATCCTGCCTTTCAAGGGTAGCGGTCGCCACTCTTGTTTGAAGAGGTGGATGTTCTTGAATTATGGGATTTTTTTTATATGTTTATAATTAGTTCTGTGGCGTAAAATTATATGGTATTCTGTCTTACAGTAAGTTCATAGGTATATTATATATTATACTAAACTTTAGCATTAATAAAAAAATATACCGCCACTCTTCTTGAAATATAGTTCGGCATCATTGCCGACGGTATTTAAAACAAAGCATTTTTTAGGAATCAGCGTATATACTATGTACGATGCACCCCTGACAAAATTTCTTGAGGTGCCTTTGATACTATGTAAAATAAATTGATTCAAATTTCAATCGCAACACATAAAAATATGAAAATATGTGTATTAAAAATTTAAAAACCCTTCACCACGTCATTGCACGCAATATAATTATACTGTTTAACGGATATCGATTTACCTTGCCGAGGTAAACGAGTTGTTTCAGCAACAGGTTACCGGATTCAGTTTTGCCGGCACCACTTTCGCCACTAATCACTATGGATTGATTGGCTTTTTCGTGTAACATGAACTGATATGCAGAATCTGCAATCGCGAATATGTGTGGGGGACACGTGGCTCTCATTTGATTGCAGTATTTCTTTTGCTCCTGCAAAGGTGATGTTTTATTATTATTATTATTATTATTAATATTATTATCATCATTAGCGCTACAGAACACGCGATATTGTTATGATGATTATCATTATTATGATAACAACTCACCGCTGACGTGTACAAGGGAAGCGACGTGAACGGATTTATGGCCAAAAGAATATCCCCGATATACGTATAAATCAAGTTCATTTGATATCTTTTTTTCAGTTGGTTTACTATTCTCTCCTAAATGATATACATGATAAATAATAAATGATCACATAATTCGCAAAGCGAAAATAATAAAAAAAAAAACACAAATAAAATGAATAGCTTGTGTTCACTGTTTATATACCTCTGAAAGACTGTCGAGTGCTGCCAAGTCATCAACGTATATGGTAGTGGGTGGATTTTTCCGTTTACTTTTGAGTTTACCATGCTTGGTGGTTACGTCAGGATGTTTTTGCACTCTACCACTGACTTCTCTTTGGTAGCGTATTTCGGCTTTCAGTTCTTCGCGTACCTGAACAATTTTCCGATAAAATAATATTATTATACAAATAATGTAAAAAAATGTCGAATACCGCGTACAAAATAACACATGGGGAAAGTATAATTTATTATATTACTTTCTTATAATTGATGAATACTTCAAATCGACTGACCAAGTATTTGTTTGTCGGAAAGAAATATTTATAAAATATATGTGTAGAAACAGTAATGGTCCATTTATGAAAACGTTTTAACGCATAGACAATTGGCACAAACGAGGAATATTTATAGTTGTGTTTTTTTTTTATAAATATCTTCCGTCCCTTTCATTGACATAAAGTATTTTAAGTCTTAAAAAAATATTTTCTCTTAATATTTTTTTTTTTTTTAAATCGATAAAACTGTTAGTTTTACTCGCACAACATTCAGAGAATTTAATACCCGGGCTTATGATAAGTATTTAAATTATTTTATTTTAAGAAAATCTTAAAATTATTAAAACATGGACTTTCACCAAATCTAGTTTTAGATGACACACGTTAGCTGTAGGGGATTAGACAGGTGTTAGAAAGAAATCAGTATACTTTCAATATTCGCACGCATGTTAAAATGTGACCTGCACAGTATACCGAGTATAGATGAGATGAATAATATACGCACTCTGTGGATACACTTGGACCCGTGGACGATGAATGGGTCGTGTATTAGTATGGCAGTGGTCGGCCGCTGTTCGAAATCTTTTACAAGGCATCTTGCTACGAAATGCGTCAGTTTGGGTGCATCCGGTCGAGCCGACAACGGTAAGACAGGTGGCGGTTCCCGCGGTATTTGAAATAAAGCCCTCATTGGATGCAATCCACTAAGCGGAGGATCTCCGGTAGCTAATTCAATGGCCGTTATGCCTAATGACCATACATCACATCGACTGTCGTAAGACGAATCTCGCTGTTGTTCGCAAGCGATCACCTGGAGAAAATAACCACATATTATAATAGGTATTATTAAATTATTACACAATAATAAACAGTATGCATGGAATACATTTTTACATTCAATAAATAAGTTATATTCTTACCACCAGTGCTAACGATTTATTTTATAAATATACGAAATCGGTGTACAGAATTTTACTGGTTAAACCGATATTTCGAAGATAAGGTAAGATATAGAATACGCATCGTTTTTTAGTGTAACCAAATCATAACGCAGTTGAATTTATCTAAGTATTGTATGTTAGAAAAAAAATAAGAAATAAGTTCCACAATTTTAAACTAGAAGAAAAACAGCTATGGGGATAAATTTGACTAACTGTAAAAGAGGAAGATTCAAAATATATGCACCTCCTCATGACGACATTAATATAAAGCAAATTCGAGGAACTCGGAGGGAGTATTTAGTACAATATACAATAATATAAGTATAATATAATATAATATATAATATACAATAATACAAAAATGAAGAAAATGCAATTTTCAAAATGTTTCGTCAAGAAAGTGGTACATTAAATACGATTAACACCCCTCCTTACCACAGCCACCTTTATATATTAAAATAAATTAATACTTTATCCTTATTCGAGATATCTACAAAATATAAAAACCATATGTAAACCAAGCTAGGAATCAGTATTTTAAATATTATGCTGATCAAACACAGTAGACTTTCTTTTATATAATTATTCAGCTATACATTATACGTGTATAAATATAAAACAACTTGTTTTAAAATTAATATTATTAAATATTAATAATATATATTATGTTTATATTATTATACAAGCTTAATATTTTACGGAAGAATTTATATACTGTAGTATTAGATCTTTAATAATGTTTATTATGTATCTCTTGTGTTTTACAACATTTTTAAGTATTCTTATGCAAATAAAATGTAATTATTCATAGTATTATTTAATTAAAAACAAATTATGAACTGCAGTATTTTTAAGTGGTAAACACGTCAGTAGTAAATACTTAAAAGTGAAATTTGATTAAATATTTTTTGTCTGACACGATTCAAATCAAGTTTATATTAAAATATTTTTAATTATGTTTATCAGTATAGCAATATTTGACTTGTATAATAGAAAATGTTATAAATATAAATAATAATTAATACGTTATAGAATAAAATTAACTAAAAGAGTATTAATTATTTGGAATACTTTATAAAAAAATCAAATAATTTCTTTTTTACATTTATTTATTATAAATTACAAAATATGATTTTTGCATCAAAAAACAAATTATATTAAAGGTACACATATTATATTTTATTTTTAATTGTAATATACTATTATTAATATTATATATTATGTGATTCAAATTTCCTTGTCAACCATAGTGATTATAGTAAATAATAAAGTAAATTATAGTAAATAATAAAGACAATGTTAATGTTGTGACTTTAGACCGAAACGAAAAAGGGAAGGAAATCCTCTATATGGTGGTATCTATACAAAAGTAAAATAATACATAATTTATAATACAACAGCATAATCATTCCATAATTTTAAATTCCTAAATAATAGCTTAGTTACAAAAATAAAAATACTACAAAAAAATATATCACTAGAATAAAGTTGAAATTGCACCCTATCAAATTCGTTGATTTAGAAACGGATATACGAATAAAAAATACTTTCTATCCAAAAATATTTAGCTAAAGTAACGCATTGATTTAATTATTGATTTAATTTATAATGAATTTACAAGAAAGGAATCAGAATGGAATAGAATTGAACAACTATAATATAGTACATATGGTTAGGACTATTGAAATCCAACGCTATATAGAGATCAAATCAACGATATATATATATATATATATATATATGGTTTGATTATTAATATCGATTTTTATTTTTATAAGTATATGATACGTGGAAGAAAATTTTATTACCTTAAATTTATAATAATGGAAATCAATAATTCAAAACGCAGAGAAAAAGAGAAACATTGTTTCGATGGTGCAAATACACAGTTATAAATTACCAAATAAGATATAAGAATCACAACACCGCGACTCTACAGGTATGTATTCGAACGAAGAGATCTAAAGATTCATTAACATATTATGATTTAGTTACCTGAGAGCACAGGAAATTTATCATATTTCTCCTGAATGTGTGGAGTTATACAATTTTCTGACGGGTCGAGCTCCAAGGGGGCCAAAATGAATTTTTTAGGGAATATCAAAAATCAAACACAAGTAGTAGAAAGTGCAACTAGCGTGATAGTACTTTGAATTTTTATATCACTTGTAATTAATTACGCACTGTATAGTTAGAACATTACTAACATCATATAGCGTATGTATCAGAAAAGCCTGATCCAACAATATGGTGTAGAATGAAAAATCGTTTATACAATGAATAAATCTATTTTTATAAATTAAGGTATATGATAGACTTTAAGATATAATAATAGTTACCACCAAATATAAAATATTACATATACGTATATATAGACATAAATGGTAAAAATCAAAGTAATAATTTTCATACATAATATTTTGCGAACATACATTTTTTAACAATTGGGTCAACTGAAAAAAAAAATTATAATATTATAATATCGGATAATTAGGGATTATAAATGGTGGTTATGGTTATCTGCAAGGTATATTTTATAATCCATTTAAACGGTCGGCGATGTACATGGTATTTAATTTTAATTAAAAATAATAATAAAAAAAAAACATCATACACCAGCTGTATATTTTAAAACCGGTCGGGGCAACATTGCAAGTAGTGTTAGCTTACGAGTTTCTATAAATCACGAGGTATCGTCTTAATGATGACTAGATTTGACGATATTGGATCATCGACGCGACATCACAGTGCGTGATCAACATTTTTATAAGATTATTTCAGATATTTAGAGGATAAGAGAAACTTAAAAACGTATACGATTATATTATGGTTAATTATCAAATTATGTGAATATTTAATAATAAGTTGAATGAATTATACGCACTGCAGTAAAAGTTATGAAAGAAAAAAATTAATATTTATAAAATAAACAAACACTTGCAGTACATCTAACATTATTATGGTGCAATTAAAAATAAATAAATAAATAAATAATAGAATAAAAATTATAAAAATAAAAATAATTTTAAGCTATTTGTAAAACAAATACATGGTTCAAGACAAAATTTAAGAATGTCCAGGCCATAACTAAATGTTATGTAGAAAATATAAGCCCCAACCCAATGACTTTTTAAATATTTGGTGCCTAAATAAAATAAAGTTAACTTGAAAATAATTTTAGTAGAAACTTTTTTTAAAGTGATATTTTGATGTTAGAAAAAAATCATGGTTGAAGGGATAACAGCGGATAAAGAGAAAATATTAGAATCAAGTAATAGCTCGTTTTAAACGTCTATATACAGGAAATGCTAATGTTCAAAAATAATATATCCACACACATAAACTTTAACCAATTAATATTAAAGCAAGTATGACATAACCTTCAAGGGCTATTCATTAAAAATATTTCAGAGTGAACGTTTCGTGAATGAAATATAAATAATAAATAATATTTATAAACATAATCATAGTTGGTTAAGAATTTTAAATTAAGCTATAGTTTCATATCATTCTTCCTCGAATGTATAATAACAAAAATCATGGAGGATAAGGATAATAATCACTTTTTTATTTTTTTATATATATTTTACTTAACATATTTTTCCAAACAACCAAGGCCTAATATTTGATATTTGAACAATATGGATACAAAATTATAGGTACTTGAACAGTGTACTTATTGGTATTTTTAACAAAAATGCCATAAAAACAATTTGGTACAAAGTAAACCGTTAATCACTCGAAGTTTAGTAATGACCACAAACACATACTATTATAACGACTAACCACCAATTATTAATAATCATTTTTCTCCGATTTTCCAAATTTTACGGAGAACGAATCACGATACGTCCACGATGTAAACGGACGGTTGATCAAACATAGATTTGGTGTGTTGCATTGTTGTAGGCGCGTAGTTATTACGGACCAGCGTGAAAGTGATGATCAATTTTCACTCAATTATCTAATCAAATGGGTGCGGGCGAGTATAATATTTTAATACGACGTAATCATACACTACATACGTTATAAATTATAAATATTTTGTGAGGCACAGCACGGCGGTGCGTTGATCCATTAACGAAGAAAATAATGATAATACGTGATGGAAGCTAATGCTATTCGACGACCTGCGGTTTTCATATGCCTCCTGCATGAACAAACGTCCATATGTTCACACGCCTAACCGGTAAAGTATCAAATATCCTCGAAAAATGCCGTGCATGAACATGTAATATAATACGAGCAAGAAGCTTATTTTCGAAAATTTCAAGGCTTAACACCGGAGAAAAAATAATTTTTATAATTTTGAATATTATTCATCTACAGTTTTGCATAGCACCGGGCTCCCTATTGCGGAGAGCGTATTATAATTTATTATCACCAACGAAACTGGTCGTGTTCTATATGTATATGTTATACGACTATATGCATAAATATAATACGAATGAAATAAACAACGTATAGTATAGAAAACATAAGCATATTTACGAGAAGGACTGAATGGGGGAGAGACTGCTCCCCCTACACCCCTTTGGGCGGGCTGTACCTCTAACGAAATCATGTTCAGATAAAAAAAAAAGTCGTGCGCGTGTACTCAGTATCGACAGGACCATTAGAGTGCAGTAGTAATATGTATATGTATTTATTTTATTTTTAAATATATTTTTGTTGTTTTGAAACGCCAATAGTTAAACTTTTTGGTCGAAAAATATTCCTATCAATGAGGGGTTTTTAACAAAAAAATAATTATTTCTGTATGTTAAAAAAAAAAAAAAGATTCCATAATTTAAACATTTTTTTATGCCCCCTCGATCATCAAAGTCTGAATACGACTATAAAAGAAATATCGTCATATTATAACACATTGCGTTCTCGTGTAATATTCATCGATTTTCGATGCATTATTCATTATCAGTACGATAGTTTCTACTCTAACTCGATAACGCAGATTTTGTATGCACGTGACTAACAGGAATCGGAAGAAAACAGTTTTGAAATTCAATTAAATTTTGGGAGAACAATGATTTTATAATTTTTTCTCGCTAATATATTCTCGAACTGCTGCTGAATTGAACTTTTTAAATATTAATACTACGACTTGTGTAATACAATAACTACATATATGTACTATACTTGATGATGCATTGCAACTGCACTGTTCGTATTGTGCTTACATTAATATATAACCGAGGAAAACTAGATGCTTAATAAATATATTTATATTGTTAACCAAGAGGTCGGTGAAAATAACGTCTATGATCCAACTAAACGTCGCCGCCGTCGTTACCAAATGAAATGGAAAACGTAACCACCGAGCGCGTACGATTTTCTTCGCAAATGAGTATTTAATCGTAAGTCAAGCAATTAATGACAATTGAAGAGAATCATCAGGAAGCGTATAATCAATTTTTTTTTCTATTATTATATTCATACTTAATTAGTCATTATATAGAAGAGAAAGATATAATCTAGTAAGCCGTTCCGTCTGAACACATTATGTGCAATCTAAACTGCAAATGTGAAAATGTAAATGTAAATGTGTAACTGTATGAATACATTATAAAAAGTTTTGTTGAGTTAGTAATTGTAATTCGAATAAAAAAATAAAAAAACAGTAAGAATGAAACGTATTATTTCTAATGTTGTAAGTATGCCGTCGGAACAATACAACTATTTTAAAACTACATTCCTGTAAAAAGTTCAAAGAGTCACAACATTTTAACTGGCGACAGTTTTTATGTCAATTTCCAGAGATCTCAATAATAATAATAATAATAATATGTCAAATACGAGGAGAATCTACGTGAGATTGATAAATATTTTATTTTATACGATAAATTGTTCCGCGTAAGAAAAACTAAACAATTTCAATGTATATTTTTCAAGGGTCATTCGACTTTCACTGGATAAATCAATCTCGAGAAATCGTCGTTCATCTGTTGTGAACACTTAGTGATGATTAATAGAGAATAATTTAACTGAAAACGTAAATAATTATCATTCGATTCACTAGCAGTACGCAAACCATAAGTGTAAAATTAGGGATATATAAATTTTAGTCTAAAAAGAAAAAAATTATTGAATTATCATCCATAAACTTTTTTTCTTTAGATATACAACAGAACCACAAAAATTTACAAATTATTGTAGTTAATAAATATTTCAAATTCGTTTTTACCAAAATGAGGACAACCGTTAAGGTTATTTTTTTTTCTTAAACATCATCAATGGATGGGTATAGGTACTTTGAATATTATTCGACTATCAAATTTGTCACACATCAAATTTATTTATTGTTGTGCTTCAAAGAAGTTTTATTGACCAGAAAATTAGATTTTTTCAGTTTACTGTAAATATTTACGTACACACATATTATATTTAAATAAATTCATTAAGATTATCATTATCATTTTACTTCTTACATGTACAAATTTAACATATTTTCGGAATCGAGTAGTAGCTTATGAGAAGAAACCGATAATAGTAATATTAAATATTATTATAACTACATATAATGGTAACAAATATATAAAATAAATTACTAGTATAAATTTATAATTTTAATGGTTTTAAACTATTCAACTTTAAATACTTCTAATGCAATTCTTTAAACATTACCTGTTTTTTAAAGTACATATTTGATAAGGAATGCTAATTATTGTGGTATTGAAACTTAAAATTGTGAACGATTTCTACTCATAATTACTAACATAGAAAATGAAGAGTAAATGCTCAAGTGTTTCATTTAATAATTACAATAATATTGGATATTTATCTTGTTTTTTTATCTTCATAAAATATAGTTTATAATGTAATATTTTTAAAAATTCAACGACGACAATAAATGCCTTAAAAAAAAAAAAAATCTTATAATAAATATTGGAGACTATAAAATGGTTATAGCGTTTATATAATCATTTAATTGTTTTATCATCTTATTTTTATGAATAGCTAAGCAATTCAAGGAATAATTTTCCTCTAAGAGCTTTTTCATTTTTTTATTTTTTAGAGAAATTGAGTTTAAATTTATAAATGTTCATAATATTAAAGAAAAATATCTTATTAGAAAAATAAATAAAATAGTATTACATTTTATTAATAAACAGCATTTTAAATTTTTTAAATGTACGATAGTTTAATATTAATACATATATATATATATATATATATATATGTTATAGGACTAATAATATATTCTATATTATTAAATAAAAGTAACTCTGAAAGTTGAAATAAAATAAATGAAAAAATAAAATTTGGAATTTTATAAACAATATATACATAAACTATATTGACCAACTAGTAAAGCAAGTTTTTGCAAACATTATCCCGTTACTATTTAACCGTTTGAAAACACGTTTATATTAAAACGATTTCTTGTTTTAGTCCATTTTTAATAATAATTAGTTTATTATTAGCTATATTTTTTGAAAGATGATTCAAGACTAGTAAATTATATATTTTTTGTTACCAACATATACAAATCAGGTCAACTACAATTACACATGTATTTTGAATTTTATATTTATAAATACATTTGTATATTATTAACTTGGTTCTGGATTTGAACACAGTAACTAGAGAAAGTTTTAATTCTTAATTTTCCGGCGAATTTTAGCATACTTAGAAATTAAATGGTCCGTCGCCATACTGACTGACAATAATGTCTTAGTAACCTAAATAATACGAAAACAATTCTGAAGTTCATTACAAAGTAAAACAAGAAAATAATGAATACAATTAATTAATTGTATTAAATAAAAAAATACACACAAACTTGTACAGTAAAATATGATAAAGTTCATTGTATGCTTAATAATTAACAGGTTAACAGGTTTAACAGGTTTCCGAAATATTAGCAAAATAAGATACCTAATTAAGATTTATAGCTTAATCTTAAATTAATATAAAGGCACGCAATAAGTGTTTTTTTTTTCGTATTATTATAATGCTTGAATTAGATAATATAATAGTTAAATTACGTAGTTTGGCATATAGAATAAACGTTTCAAAATTATATTACTATAATTTATAAAAACTGCTTAAAAAATATATATTATTCGTAATTCTAGGAATGAGGATTAGGTAGAATGTAATGATATTTCAAATTTGATTTTTTAAGTTATTCTACAATTTATGAAATATTCAAAATACATTCAGTAGCAATACGGAAATACGTTTGCCTATTATATGTTAAGAAATTATTTGTGACTTGAATTATTCTAAAAATATTGGACTGAAATAAATGTTCAAATATATTTTAATATTATAACAGATTAATGATTACATTTATTTTGAAAAAAAAAATGACTTATCAAATGAATAAACGGATTAGAATGACAATAGGATGTGGATATTGAAATGCAGATATACCTGACAACAGAACGTAATGCCTTACACCAAAAATTAATTGGAGTGAACAGAAAAACAATAAAAATAAATAGTAATGCACATCATCCAGTACACTATAAGCTTTTTGAGTACTAGTTACAAGCCAATAACTAATAAGATGGTACATAGATGAATAAGTAGTAAAGATGTAGAGATTTACATTTCAAAGATGTTTGCACAATTAATTTTTAAATAGTATCATAATTCAGCTGTCATAATAGCATTTCTATTAAAATATATTCATTACATTTATTTAAAATAATAATGGTGTCTTGACCATAATAATAAATTGTGTTTAAAATCATGTATATATCTATAAAGGTACTTATGAATACTACAATTTATATTAAGATTACAATTTATAAAGTATAAATATAAACAATATCTATAAATTAAGACTAACTTTCATCATGCAGATTTTTATTATGTTATTGAATAAAAACTTTCATTGATTATCACACCCAGCAGAGCAGAATATAAAAATAAAAAAAAAAAAAAATTAAAAATAAAATAAAAGTACATTATACTTTATAAAATAAAAATTAAATATTACTTAACATAAGATTAGGTATAAGATTGGAAACAAAAATAATATATTAAAATATTCGTAAAAATATATTAATAATTTACTAACCAAAGTGAACTTTTATAACACGGCAAATTAATTAAATTAAACGCGATTAAAAAAAATCTTTCTAATATTTTGATAAATATCTTTCAATGACTTTTTTAGAAAATGTACAAAATGATTAAGTATTAATGTTTTATATTGAAGTATAGTACCTGCAAGGTTCAATAATTACGGAAGAGAATAGTTGTATGTGCTTATTTTCTTAGAGTTAATCTTTTATAATAAGATTTATAGATTAAAATTCAATAAAATATATACAATTACGAAAAATCATCAAAACTATAAACCATGAAAACTGTGTGAATAATCTAAGAAATCATCTCATCCAATAGAATA
Organism: Sipha flava; assembly: GCF_003268045.1. Classification (NCBI taxonomy): domain Eukaryota; kingdom Metazoa; phylum Arthropoda; class Insecta; order Hemiptera; family Aphididae; genus Sipha; species Sipha flava. Next base: position 194,209 of record NW_020273625.1, on the reverse strand, counting down.
ATAATAAAAACCTGTCAAATTTACCTCAACTATAATAACTATAATTCATCATTTTTAGATTACGAATAAATTAGTTTTAAAATATGTTTGTTACACCTATTTATTTTCGTCTATTAGGAACACTTAAAAACTGTCATACTGAACAGCTTTGAATGAAAATACCTATCTTTTAATGATTATATTTATCTGGTTTGAATTTTAAAGAAATTATACTCCAAATTACTTAATAAAAATTAAAAAAAAATCTAAACACTACATAAAAATGAGGAGACAAAATAGTAAACAGTTTCAGTTTTCAAATGGGGGTTTTATTTTTATTCAAGTCAATTTACTGTATAGTCTATAAAAAATAATTTTGCGTAATACATTTTTTTCATTTTGGGTAAAATATAAAACTTGTAGTTTTTAAATTTTTAAATAAGTTAAAAAAAGCAATTTTTATTTCTGAAATTTTAAAATCGAACTAAGCTTATCGTTATCACACAACATTCCAAGTATATATAGACAACTATAAAACTTAAGTTATACGATTTTTAGTTTAAGTTTATACTTTTAAAATTTAAATTTCAATAACATAAAAATGTGTTAAAATTCTTATGTGGGGAGACAAAATTAATTGAATTTGACTAAAAAAATGTATAGTATATACATTTTCGACAATTAAAACATTAAATATTTAATTAAATGGTAACTTTTAAAGAAGATAAAAAATACGTATTTTAAGTCAATCAATATAATAACAATGAATATTGTGTAACATTAAATTAACATACTTAAGTACACTATACCTATAATTTGTACATGGTAATAGTATACACATTATACGTATACACATGTATTATACATTTTTAATAATTGGTAACTTTCTAAAAGTTTATTTCTTATTTGAAAAACATAATTATTAGCTTAATTTGTTAGTTATAATGATTAGATTCTTAGTATACTAAATACACCTCTTAATAGACATAGGTGTGTTTACATATACGTTATTTCTATCATACACAGACACGACTTGAAATATATTTAGCCAAAAACTTTAATTTAATGTTGTACAGTAATCAGGCATGAGCAGCATCTTATATCTTTTAACATTTGTGAGTTGTATATTGTTTATTTTCATTTTGTTTGCGTAAAGATATAAGATGCAAATTAAAACAATTTTTTTTTCTAAAAAGTCAATTTAAAATTTGCCTTATGTTATGTACGTAGTTGATTGATATAAGCATTAAATTAATTGAAAACATGTTTCGTAAAACAAGTTTTAAAGAAATAGAGACCTACTTTAAAGTAAATTAGGCTAAAATATTTGTAGGCTACAGCACAAGCTTGTATTTTTTAGCGCCAGTTGAAAGAATTTTTTCTTCAGCTGGCTTCATATATTTACTAACGCGTTCTAGATTATGAGATAAAACGTTCGAACATTGAACATTTTTCTTGAAAATAATTGATAATGTTTAAAATAATGTAACAAGTAATAAATTATTTAAGATTAATTATATATGTACTATATATATTATTTTTATATTATTTTTTATTATTTAATTCTAAAAAAAGATAATGGACCTATTACTGTACCCCACAATAAAAGTTCGTGTGTTTTAATTTTATTGATAAATAATCAATATTGTAATATAATGAACTTTAATATTTTTACTTACTTTAATAATAATTAAAAAAAAGTATTTTGTATCTAAAACAGTGAAAAAAATGTATATTTAGATATTACTAAATACTATACTATTTAGTATATTTTTTAAAATGTCAAATATAAATTATATCTTCGAAAGAAAACTGATGTATCTTGTACTTAAATACTTTTTTTTCAAGTAAATTACTAATCCCTGGCAGTAATAACTAATAGTTGCTTTTCATATTTTATCACTACATGACATGCAACTTAAAACAATATATTAAAATAACTTTTAATTTTTATATATATTTCTATAATTAATCTAAGTTTAAAAAGTATTTAATGGGTGGATGTAAGTAAATTTGGACCTAAAACTATCAGAAGTGACAGATACTTTTTTAATCATTTTTTTTTTTATGAGAAAAAATTAAAATAAGATACTAATCATGCGGAAACTGTAGGGTATTTTATATAAGAGGGAATTGCATAGATGTATTAAAAAAATTAATACCCATCCATAATTGTATGGATACAAAAATAATACTATTGTAACTACTTAATGTGCGAACAAAGGCAAATAAAAAAAAAAAAAACTACTTAATTTGAAACCAAACGAGGTTTCCGTTTTTAAATTATTACTTTTTGTTTGTACAAAATTAATTTATATAAAAAATGTCAATGGTTTGATGATGTAATGTAGGTACAATATGTGTGAATGGGAAGTAGAGAACTCACAAAATTTGTTTGAAAATATTTGGTTTAAATGCAATTTAATTAATTTGATAAAAACAGTAAATACAACACAAATTTACCCATATTAGGAACCAAATTCACTTTTTAGTTTTAAAATTTATATCATTTTTATCATTTATATTGACCGATTTTTAATATTTCTAATTTAAATGTATAGTTATAATAATAATAATCAGGGCTAGGATTTGTATGTAATAAAATTTTTTAAAATATGCATTTACATTTTTATAAGATAAACAGAAAAATAAAGTTACAAAAGAAATATTTATTTATTGAAATACATCAGTGGTTGGCTGTTTGTCTTCATATATTATAATTCAGAAATAAAATAAAATAAAATTTATTTTCGACAAAAACATCAAGTTTTATACTTTAATCAGCCGGTCTAGAATTAAATACGAAATATTAATATAAAATTATTAATAATAATTACGAAATATACTATAAAACATATATTTTTCGCACTTTTATAATCGAAATATGCAATAATATTGATTTTATTCAATATTATGCATTTTACCCAAAACATGCAAAATATAAATACCACCATTTATCTCATTATGAGGTGATTTGTGGACATTACTGACAAAATCAATAATCAGAAGTCGCAAAAAAAACATGCTGTTGCATACAAATCTTAGTCCTGATAATAATAATGATAAAAGTAATGCTTTTCTATATTGGTTACAATTAAATATTTAGTGATAATACATAATATTTTTAAAATGTATACGGTTGTATTAACTTTTAAAAAATACAAATAATACAATGATAAATAACATTGAGGCTTTTAGTAAAAATGTTTCCCTTCGGTACTATAATCTACTACAGTAGAACGAGTCTCTATATATAAGTATTTATACATGGTTAAGTTTTACTTATTGGTAGTTGCGGTAACTTAAGAATAAAATAATTTTGAATTTCCAAGGGATCGAGATTATAAAGGTTAGTTATAGTTTGTATAATATGATATAGTACATTTTATTTGCAATCGTCGACAATCGTTCAAGTACATAATTTGTACTGACAGGATTATCATTATGAAACGGATTAAAGAGAAAAACAAATTTGTTATGGTATCCTAAACATATATTAACCGTGACGAAAAATCGATATCGAAAGGAATAATATTTAATGTTGGTGTCGGTAACATACATTTGGCGCTTCAAGCGTATATTTACTGTATAACTATATAATATTTACTAAATGACGAATAGGATCCGCGGACGGTAACACACATTAGACACGTAAGTAGTACGAGTGCAAACAGAGGCGGACTGCTGATAAATTTCGGCCCGCGAACCTATATCAATCAAAGTGACCCATTAATTTTTTTTTATTAACAAAAATTGTATTTCACGCGAAAAAGAAGTTAAAATTTGAAATCAAGTGGGCCACACGCGAAGACCAGTCCATTGGAAACGCCAATCCGCCCCCGAACACATGTAAATGGGAGTTCGGCGGACATCGAACACGACGGGAGGTCGTTTGAAAACACGACAACGAACGCTGGACGGGAGAAGTGCGGGCGAACGTAGGGTCGCGCGCAAAGGGTTCGACAGAAGACCGCGGTAGCGTTGAACGTACAGTGCAACTTTTTATGAAATAATTTGTTCCATACCAGAAATATGGGAAGAAAATCCGATGAAAGTTCAACGGCGACGATGGCGTACAATCCACAGGAAATGCACCAGGCACGCGCACCGACCGAAATCGACGACGTTACACGGGCGCGACAACAACGGAAGACGAAACGACTTCGGAACGACCGTTCGAGATACGAACGCGCGAGGGAAATGCCGTTTTGCGGTAATGCGTTTGCGGCGAGCGGACGAGCGCACGCGACGGACGGCGGTGCAGTGTTGTCTGCGGCGGCGGTGTGCGGTCGGGATAACCGTCGGATGCGTCGCGCGGAAGAAAAAGAAACGCGGGGCGGCGGGAAACCAGTCGTCCGGAGGCGACGCTCCGTACCGATTTCTCGACGAAATGGAATACTATTATTATGCATGCGCGCGCTTGCTTACTGTACGCGATATCGTTATTATTATTATTATTATTATTGCGTTTTTTTCTTCTTTTCTTCGTCTCGTTTCCTCGTTTTCCCGCCGTCGAAACAGACGTCTATAATAGTTCTCTACTCGACCTGTTTCGATCGCGAAAAACGCGGCAGCCGGACGGCCGCGCTTCCGGCCGTTCTTTACCGGTGGTACTGCCCCCTACTGTCCTTACCGCCGCCACGCGAGTTTTTCGCAATTACCCCCGGTAACCGGTACACGGGCACAATACACATATTTACCCGTCGGCTCGATGTTCTTCTATTATTATTATTTACATTATTATTATTATCACTATTACTGCTACTGATGTGTGTAACGTAATAAATTGTACGTGTTTAACACTATACGAGCGCGCACGTACACATTACTCTGTACATATTATACAGCGCTAACAATATTGTTATGGACCTGCACGTGTTGTTAGTAGAGCGAAAACGCGAACGACCTAGTGCACCGCCACAAGTACCTTGTGGGTTAGACCAAAATCACTGATCACATCGCACTCCAACGCGCGTCGTGTTCCGTTAAGTGGACGACGAGTACATAATGGTAATAAATGCAGGTACTTCATAAATCATAATATATGTTAAATGTATTTCGTATTTAACATACGCGTTCACGAATTTATGGCCGATCCGTTAGCTTTTATTACGACCGCAATCCGGTAAAAACTCGCACAGCGAATTGTTGACTTTCTTGACCTGTGAGAGTTAAATTTTTTTCAATCGTTTCGATACATCCACGAATTACTATAATCATTGTTTATAAATACTATTCGTAATCAATGGTATAATATTTAACCCGATTATTATGTACGGAACTTAATAGATAACATATATAACATTTATAACATAACCGATGGTAAGAAAAAGAGAACTTATACATTATCCCATAACATTAGGCTTCAATCTATTATGTTATCTCACTGCTAAACACTGTATACTTATCTTATAATTCAGTCCCTGCAGCATTTCACAACATTCCAAATTAAACTAAATATAAAATATTATAGTGTTCGAGAATCCCCTATAAGCTATAATTTACCTTATTGAAATTAGATTTTATCATCTAATTTATGCGTATACATTACGGAAGTATTTTGATATTGAGTATAATCAGTTTGTTAAAATCCATAATATAAAATTATTGTTATATTTTAAAGTAAATTGCTAAAATGGCTTGGATAATATTTGAAAAATTTGTAATACATCAGTTGTAATACACAGTTCTTGTTTACCATTGTAATTGGAAAAATCTCGAGCACAAAACCCATCTGAATTTATTTTCAATCTACAGGAAAACTGTTTAGATAAAAATCTATAGATAAATTGAAGTGTCAGGTATATAGTCCTTTTATGGTTTATTTTTAATTTAAAAAGATAATATTAAAGTTTTTTATGTAAATTTACCACCTGAGAGATAGATCATAGAATAAAATCAATAAAATAATCGTAATTAGTTATGAAAACTAGTAATCATTTGGTCCAAAATCTTAATAAAAGAAACTTGACACTGCTAAATCATCCAATTTTTTTAACATAAGTTGAAAAATTTTAAGAAGATTAATCTTGTATCACATTTGCAAGTGATACCATACAACACTAAATTAATCATTTTACAAAAGAAATATCGAATGGTACCTACATAAAATATTTTATATTATTTTCTGTATTGTTTTTCAGTTGTTCTTTAGCTTAGAATTAAATTAATGAAAAAATGATGTGTCGAAAGAGTAACATCTACATCAATTTTTCTTTTAAAAATGTGCTGCATGAAACTTCCAGTAGGTGTTTATTAAATAGTTTAAAAGGTATTTACGGGAAAAAAAAACTTTCATTGTAAGCCATTAAAATCAAAACATTCATCACTTAACTCAAAATAAAAAATAAATAAATAAATAAGGAATAAATCATAGTAATTGATAAAATGGCTATAAATTGTAAAAATCGAATAATTTTATGATACACAACATACCTCGAAAATATATAATAAATCTCAAAAGGATCTAGAAATGAGTTTATTTTTTAGCGTATAAAATAAAATTAAAACAACTCAATAGTTATAATAAGTAATTTTTTAACCAAATATTTTTAGTGATAACCTAAATAATATCATACTTAAAGTACTATGAAATCGTACGTATAAAAATTATTATATCATCATATTATACGTTGTATAGGTAATCATTATATACGTCTACAATAAAATTCCCTAAACAATATTAAATTTTTGATCAAATTGATGATTACAGAGATACGTAAGTACCTAATGAGCTTTTAAAATGAAATGTACACTAAAAGAGAAGATAACAAATTTTATTAATAAAGGTAGGAGAAGGGTCAAAGACAGCCTTCAAAATATTTAAGATTATTATATAAACACGGTATTTTAAAATGTGAAAACTTCGTTCAGACGACTAATCTCACTAACGACCGGTCAGTCAAGTTTCTTTCAAAAATAAACAGGGGAAAATGCTTACCTTGCCCTCCACTCAAAATACGTCACTACTACCAGTTATATACTTATAAATTACAAAGCTATAGCATATTGAACACAAATTAATCAACCTAACAAGAAAATATAGTTGAAAAATAAAGTAAAAAATAAATTATGATTTAAAATAACATGGGAAACTGAATTAATTTAATTTGCAGAATACTTGGTATTTTAATATAGTTTCACTTAATTTATTATTTTTTTTTCTTAATATCCATTAGCTAGCTTAAATATTCAAATTTTATAAAATATAAATCATAAATAATTGATTTCAATGATCATACTTTTTTTTATTTTAAATTATTCATTGTAAGTATATTTATTAAAATAATGTAACTTAAAAAATCTCAGCATAAATTAATATTTTTAAAAGAATATTAATATTTATTTTGTTGAAATTAAATTTAAAATGAGTAGGTATAGATAACTATTAATTAAATCCTTATATTTTTAATTAGTAAAAAATCTGATTTTTGTTTAATGTAAATTAATTTAGTTTTAACATGTTAAAAGTGACCTATTAATTTCAGAAAATATTGTAGCGTTAACTTGAATTTACCGTAATCTTAAGTGCAGAACTGCAGAACACTTCCGCTCATAATAGTTTCAAAATAACTAATAAATAATGATTTATTCCATACGTCCATACTTATAAATATATATTTAGATGAAAACAGTTATCATACGTAACCATTGATCAATAAATTAAACTGTCTATGTAAATGTAATATTGTAAAATTTATTTTTAGATAGAAAATACAGAGTAACTTGTTTAACGTATTATATTAAATTATTATATGACAGATACGTGATAATCAGTAATTTAGTCGAGCGTATACGTGGATTTAAAATAGCTAAATGTTGATATTTTTTCAGCCATAAAGTATTTTTTACTAAACAAACTTATTCAGATTTCAGGTAAACAATATAGAACATATTTAACCTCTTGTTTATAAACATTAATAAATCAATAAATAATCACAACGGAGAATTCCAATACAGGATTACTGATGATAACAGGTGCATAGAGAAGTTGTCCCTCTAATTTTTTTTTTTTTTGTGGTGGGGAACTGGTAGTTTGAAATATAAAAATATTTGAAATACTTATTACATAATAATTTACTGAAAATGTTGCAATATATAAATTGTGTAAAATTAAGTTTTAATTTTTCTTTAATTACTAAAAAGTTATGATATACAGTGTTGTATTGGAGGGTATACGGCGTATACCTAATACGCTATTTATATCCATGGCGTATAGCTTATGAGAAATTGATGATAGGCGAGTAAACGACCGTATCTAGCGTACAGCTTGTAATTTGACAAATATAAATAATACAACTTGTAATTAGATTTATGATGTAATTCGATATCGGATATTTTATTATTTTTATTTTTTTAATGAAAAGTTCAAATTTGTTATAATTTAACAACAAGTTTTTGTTATCAAACAATCATAATTAAGGATATGTAGTTCATGAGTAAGTTTTTTTGGTTCTTACCATATGATAGTTATTACATGAAATATCCATGATTTATTTTAGCAATACATCACTGGTGATGTATAACAGTATACCGTTGGAGGTATAATTTTAAGATTGTATACGTTGATTGAAAAAATTGTAAGTATTTTAAGTAACGAAAAAAAAAAAAATAAATAAATAAATAAAAATTCAATCTGACCTCCATGCACCCTACCCATTTATCTTGCGCGAGTACGCACGAACGCGTATGCGTGGCGTGTTGACTTTTTCGGCCGTGCTCAAAGGAACATACAACGAACATTCGTGCAGCCAATGTGGACGGTAAATTTTGATTTCTGTGCATCGAATAACCGCGCATGAGATGCGTGTGTGCCACGCACGACGTCCACGCAAGCGAATAAATGTTTTCTGCATGCTCGGTTTATCCGTCGCACAGCGTGCGCTTGGCGTGTGCATGCCTCTCGTACGACGGTTGACTTGGTCCCTTCGAAAAATAATAGCGTAGATATTTTACCGGATATACCGGTTACTTGTCAGGAACAGAGTATTTTTCAGGTATCTTTACAGCCCTGCCCTCCGTTTTCTCTGTCTAAAAATTCTCTAAGGATTTATGGTATGAATTTAAAACACTCAAATAGCAAAGTTTACGTTGTTACATTAACTAATCGAATTAAATTCATATAAAACGTCTTGGTTTAACAAAAAACACAACGAAACTTTAGTAGAAAAAACTTTACGGTGCCCAGGGGCATATGGGGCCGTCACCTCTCGGGCACTCGATTGTGTCATATTAATAAAAATTAGCTTAATATAAAATTTAAATGTTTCTGTTTTTATTTGTATGTTTGTATAAAACATTAATATACAAAAGTATAAAAAAGATAAATTGAGCACTTGAAATATTTATTGGTTAAAATGTGAAAATAATAGATATAGTAAATTAACTTCCTGGGCCTCTCGATACCCAGTTCACCCCTGACAGTGTTGACAATTTATTGTGTTTCACAATCTTAGATTGTACACATAATCACTTAAGTTACCTATTCAATCAACTGCACCAAAACAATCATTCGAGATGTTGGCATACAAAAAAGAAAAAAAATATCCTGTTAAACAGAACGAAACAAGATACAATTATTTACTTTTGGATTCTAGAATGAAGAGTATTATTTGTTCAATGATGTTTACGTGTTTTTTAGTGAACACTATCGGGAATACAATTTGTAATTTGATCAAAAATAAAAATACAACATCAAACATTTTATAAAAAAGAATAATTTTTGTTCTCAACTGCTATAATGTTGTAAAATGATAATTTCATACTTCAAAAATATATTAAAATAGAATAGTTATTCTTTATATGAACAAAAATTCAATTTTGATAATTTAAATAAATAACAGCTCTCGATTTTTCACTAAAATGTACTATTTTTGATAATAATGCATTTTGCTGTAAAAAATATAGTTAATATCATTTTTGTTGTCTTGGTTTTATTTTGTTTTGTTTTTCTTAATTTTAGTTATTTTTCCACTTCCTTCTTGTTATATTATAATATAGTTATTCGCTGTACTTAACTGTATTTAATTGTCGAAACTAATTGTTATACTAAGTTTCTAATATAAAAAAAAAATAAATAATTTTAACAAGCTATAAGTATATCATATACTTAATAAATATAAGCATAGTCATTCAAATTATAATTATTGGATTATAAGAAATTTGTTTTCTACTTACTGTAAGTTATAATAAATATTATTCTTATCGATTTAGAAACTAAAAAAATATGTTTGTATATTTATTCTCTTTTATATGAGTATTATTAAGAAGTCAGTTACTTTGGTAACTCATTGGGCATAATGTATATGAGGACGAAAAGGTTTTCAATGGTTTTAATAATTTGTAAAATATATTTGTATATTATTATCATACAGCTTATCTACCACAGCGCATAAATGTGTTGCCTAATTTAATATTTCAAGGCGTTAAACTACTTTCCTCATTCAAATGTAATGCCGCCGGTTGCACCAAATACACTGTAAATATATAAATATATTACACTAAAATAAACTCATTTAACTAAGTTAGAATAAAATCTCTTATATAAATAGGTTTTAAATTTTATCCGATATTAAAAATACACTTTATCTTAATTTAAATTAAAGGCTGATTTATCGCTGTATAAAATTGTAAGTATGGTTAAATTCCATTATTTTACATTATATTGTTTTGTACTGCTTAATGTCATATATGTTTAATAGGTTTTTTGTGTTTCTAACTCATATTAAACAATTATTTTTCATGATTAGTATGAGTAGTTTTTTAGAATTATCTTCATCAACTTGTACTGTAGGTACCATTAGTTTTATAACCAGTATATTGGTAATTACCTGAATACAAAACAATAATTGGCCAACATTCTTGAATGTAACACGTGTTAATAAAACAAATGTTAGTTAACCGTTAAAAATTGAACAGTAGAAAAAATAATTTATCAATAGATAAAGACAAGTTTGGTCAACAGTATAATAAATTATCGTTCTGTTTTCTATTAAGACATTTACAATTTTATGAAACTATAATTTAAGTTTCAAATAAGGTGGTATTCAGTCTGATTAACATGTATAAATAATACACATATTATCAATATTATAATATTATCAAATTGAATGGCAAAATAAATTAAATAGAAATTATTTGTTTTATAATATATAGTACAACTAGAGTGTGAAGCTTTATGAATATTTTTTACATTAATCTAAAATATTTTAATTTAACTATCTCAAATATTACAAATGCAGTGTATTTTTTATTTATTTAATTTTAATCAACTAATAGCAGGTGGTAGTTTAGGTCTTTACTTTAACAAATAAAAGTTGTATAGATTAGGTTAAGTTAGGTCAAAAATGTTAGGCCATCATTCATCAAAGAATTAGAGACACAACTAAACTACAATACTGAATGGCTACTATGTTACACCATACACCTATTTTATTTTTTCATATAATATAAATTGAGAATGTAGTAAAAAATGTATTCATATACTAGAATAATAGTTTGATGATATAAATTAAACTATTGAAATATATATAATACATATATTTTCTATATGTAGAAAATAAATTCTCAAATATAGAGAGAAAATATGAATACTAAATTATATCTTCAATATCAATTTTTACAATTAACTTTTAATTTAAATTTCATACCATATTAAAATAAATTATCTAATTTAAGTTATAAATAATATGTACTATTATAATAATAAAGTAAATATTTAATAAACTGTATATATACATAAAATATGTGTTACTTTAAAATAAGTAAATGTATGGTATAAAATGATAATTTATTTTTATAATTATTGGTATTATGACAGAAATAGGAGGACTTTTTAAATTTTTGCAAATTTTATAAGAATCTAAAATGTTATCATTATTTTCAATTATAATTTTAGAATTATTAAAAATGTTCATTACATTTATAATTAAAATGATAATATACACATTATAATTAATAGAAAAACATCTATTAAATCAAATAATAATATACAGGAGAGTATATTATGATCTATAATTTGTTTTTGTGTGTAACATAATGACATAACATACTTATCACTATAACTAAAAAATGTACACAATATACATAATTCATAGTAGTAGATAAATGTTATTACTATAAACTCATTTTATTATCTATAATTGACAGTCATAATTTTCATGTAGAACATAAAAGTTGATTAGTCGAATGGTAATAATTTGAATCTTATATTGAAACTTAAAATCAAAATAACTTTAATTAAATTTTATATCCCTTTAAACATATATTAATGTTAATAATTTTCTAGATAACTAAAACTATAGATAATTAAAATTCCTTTATTTGACCTTAGTTTTTGAGTAATTGTGGCTTCTAAGATAATATTTTAATTTAAACTTTTAGTAAAAAGTCTAAAGGGGAATATATTAATGATAAAATATCATGCAATTTTTTTATAAAGTATTGTCTGATGAAGAAGATACAATAAGATAAAAAAAAACCATGCAATACAGATATGAAATCACAAAAATATTCATACCAAAGTATCACAATTTAATTTTTGTATAGTTTAATACAGCTAAATTGATCGTTAAACAAATAGAGACAATATAGTAGGATATTTAGTCCTCTTAATTCATAGAATTTTATTGAATGTAAGATAAGGTTTAATAATGCTGAATCATATAAGATTCTGAGCTTTTAAAATCATACAGCTTTAGACTACTACAATCTTAAGTCATAATTAATAGTTTTTAATATTTAAAACTTACTTCAGGGGCCATCCAATAAGGTGTTCCTACAGATGTATCACGTCGTCCCATTGTAGCTCCTAAATGTGAGGAAACTCCAAAGTCAACTAATTTCACTTGTCCGTCTTCAGTTAGTAGTATGTTATGTCCTTTTACATCACGATGCATACAATGATTACGATGTAAGAATGCTAGAGCCTTAATGTAAAAATAACAAAATTAAAACACATTATAAATATATATAAACTAAGTTAATCATCAGAAATTGATAAAAATTACCTGTAAAGTTTCATGTAAAATGTAAGCGATCTGATCTTCAGTTAATTGTTTTCCTTGGGTTTTTAACCCATGTACCAAATCAGTAACTGATCCTCCTAGGCATAACTGAAACAAAATATCAAAATAATATTTATTTTATAATTTAAAAAAAATTTAACTATTCAAATACAATTTTACAAAATATTTTTAATTTAAAAAATTAAAAATCAAATTAAAAAATGGCAATAGTATGTTTAGATATAATTGCTTTATCTATCCTGGCACAATGTCTCTCCCCTCATTTTTTAAACCAATATAACTAAAAAAGAACTTGTAATTTAAGTGTTATGCTATTTTATTCACTAGTTATATATTTTTTTATTACTCAAATACATTTAGTGCTCTTATAATATTTAATATATGAAGTATCTATATATTTTAAATTTTTTTTGCTTTTTGGGTGACATGATCATTCCAAAAGAAGGGAAACTTTCTCTATAATTTAATTTGAGAATTTTTTTGTATAAAGATATTTGTAAAATATATTATTTATTTAAAAAGAGTTTCTTTTTTTTATTGACGATACATAAATTATGTTTGAAAAACATTATAAAATAACACAAGATTATTAACTATAATTATATATAATTAAATTATTAATAATAATATATATTGATAAATATATAATAAAGCACATTATAATAGCAGTGAATACATACACTTTAAACAGGATATAAAAATGTTCTAAGGTTTAAAAACAAGATGGTTTATTACATTTGTATCATAAATTACGGTAAAATATACAGAAATGCAATTTTAAACATAATATAAATGTAAATTTTACTTTTTTATCATATTTTGAAAAAATACTATTTATAAATTTTCAGTCAAAACTTCTACATAATTCATCTACAGAGTTGATTATACATATACACAGAAGATTATTAAGGTATATAATTTACTGAATGCTAAATTGATAAATTACTGTTACAAAAGAAACCGATTAATTAGGTAATATTATTTTATTGAACAAGTCAAAAATATTAAATCATTATTAATAACATAAAAATGAAATCAATTTATCAATGATACAATTCTTAAACAGTGCTTAGAATGGGAATAAAATTTAGATTTTGAAAAAAAAAAACATTCAATACATATTACCATGCAAAAGAGATAATTAATTATCATGACAGATAAAGCAATTCAAATACTATTTAATTTTTTAATTAATTAAGAGTTTTAAGCACGAATGTTATCATTTAACAATGAACAAAGCTGATCAAACCAAATCAACTATAAATACATATTTGTTTAATAAATTAAATTGAGGACTATAAATACTATTTATTGGTTCAGTAATAATACATTTTGAATAAAAAAAAATGTTATAAATATATATTATAGATACTCAAATACATTTGTTATATTATATAACATTATTTTGGTTTTAATACATTTACCATTTTTTATAATATAATATTTTTTTAATAAGCTACATAAAAGATTAACATGAGATATTCACAAAATTATATTATCTAACTGTATAACTGTATAAAAATAAACTTATGAATATCACCCTCAGAACAAAAATGTATACTTTAGTGGAAAAAATCCAGTGTTTATTTTTATTTTATCGTTAACATTTTTAAAGTCATATTTTATTTAAAATAGTAAAAATGATCTGTAGAACCTTTTTTTGATACAAATATTCAATCAATTTATTCTACATAATACTTAATTTTATGAAAACAATAAATTAAAATTAAAATCAAAATTATTCAATTATATTGTATACCTATAAATACATACAGTTATTATTATTACAATAAGCGTATTATATCTTTCCTTCCGTATAATTCTAACCGTAAACAGTAAATAATTATCTTGATTAATGTTGATATAAAACAATATTCATACTTTAAATTTTTCTTCATAATTATAACATAATTCTATTTTTTAATTGTATTACATCATTAATTTTCATTAGTTTATAAACAAAATATAATTTAAATAAATTATAAGGTGTATGTCAGAACATGAAATAAATTGAATTATCAATTGTACATAGATAATATGTTTATAAATATATTAACGTTTAATTAAGAACTTCAAAATAAATGCAAATATTAACAAAGATATCACACAGTAATATTAATGATTTAGATAGTAAATTTATATAAACACAACAACTTACCTCCATAACAAACCATAGTTGATCATTAAGCTGTTTAGAACCTTTAACAAAATAAATTCCATGAAAGGAAGGAATATTTGGATGTAAGCTGAGATCCCTCAATGCAAGATATTCATCTTCGATTTCTTCCTCGTTGCCAGCAATGTCTTCTAGTATTTTAATGGCGACATTCTCTCCTGAAACGAATAAATAATATGATTAGCTGTCGTTGAGATAAGGGCAGTAGGCAAAAAACCATACGTTCTAGGCTGATTGGTCAGTAGGAAAACGAAGGAAAACAATAAGCTATTGGTTACATGATGGAAACGCCGGTGTGTAGAAAAACTGCACACGAGATATCGTCATGACGGTTTCGGCACGAGAGGTACAGCAATAATAATTATAAAATAAAGTTACCGGTGACATTGTCTTTGGCTCTGAACACTTCGCCGTACGTGCCCTCGCCGATGAGTTCGTCGATGGTGAACCGTCCGTCTGGACTTGGAACGGCGTCCAGCCCGAACCGTTGGCACATCCTGTAATAGTCCATCGCGACGTCCGCTACAACAACGGGAGAACGATATCATTTAGAAACATATTGGACGGCTACATGATGACGGCGACGAGCACGGACGGTCAAGTACGTGGGTAAACCGGACACCGCGCAAAATCGCACTGGCTAGCGGGTTTCGTGCGCGGAAAAGAGTGGTGGCCGAGACCGACGTTCACTTATCATAATCGGCGGCGGCGAAGAAGAAGTTATAAAATGTAAAAAATATTAAAAAAAAAATATTACACTTTCGGTATTATCACGCGCCACGCACCTCGGACAACTGTGCGTGCGTGAGTGCGGTTGAACAGTCAACAGGAGGTTCGTCGCGAATAATGTAAACAAAAATCACCTGGCCCGAGCGACGCACGCGGTACGTACGCGCGGCAGTGATGCCGTCGAGCGGCGAGCGCACCGGAAGTGCATTGCTCGCGCACGGCAACGAGCGTTTCGCGTCCGCCGCGCGACGTCACGACTTGTTTATCGCAACGTTCATACTCGATTTCAACGCTCCCTCTTCCCCGTCCACCCGCTAGAGCGGCACGACGCGTATTCCCGTGACGAACACGGAACCCACCGGGTACACCGTCGCCTTTGTTTTTTTTCCCGCGCGCGTATTCCTCTTCTCTCGTGCGAGAACGAAACCGAACGGACGCTCAAACTCGCGACATGTTGTACAGAAATCGAACGCATGTCGGTTTATCGTATTGTAAATGTTGGAAATTAATTTTCCATTGTTTTCGCATCGCTATGGATCTTCGTTTCCTAGTTCAAAATGTAAACTACCCGATACTCCACCATTATTCCTCCAGTAATCCAGTGGTGACCAACTACCAAGGGCGTATTTGAGTTGTGGCCACGGTGGGAGGGGGGGGGGCGAAAATAATTTTTCTTCAATGCAAACTTAAAAATAATTTACAAGTTCATTACCTACAGCTCATGTTCCTGTTATAATGATAACATATTATAATGGTAGACTCAGTGGCGTAGCCAAGGGGGGGGCTATAGCCCCCCCATGGGCCGTGTTTATATGTTCAATGTATCTTGACTATTTAATAGAATCAATGGATGCTCGTTTTAATCAAATGCTTATTGATGTTATGCCATTTGAAGGACTTATTCCGGCCAATTTAAATATGTATGACGATAAAAATATTATAAAATCTGCTAAAATATATGTCCAAGATCTCCATGATGATACCTCATCTACAATCAGAGCTAACCTGTTCATATGGAGGCAACAATGGAGTCAAAATACTATTCCAAAACCGAATTCTGCTCTTGATTCACTCTCTCATCGCACTAATCTTCGACCTAACATTAAAATACTTTTAAAATTATTCGCCACGTTACCAGTTACCTCTTTCACTCTAAAAAGAACGTTTTTAGTACTTAATCGCTTAAAAATTTTTTTAAGAAGCAACATGTCGGAAAACAGACTGAATGGGTTAGCTATGGCTAATATAAATAAAAAAGAGCAATTCGATGAAAGTGAAATAATAACTGAATTTGCCAGAAATTCGCCTAAGAGGATGCAGCTGTCAGAGTGGAGCAAGTGACTGAACACTGAAACCAAAATTATTATTATTATTATAAATTATATATTAATAAATATTTTTAAAACTATATTAAAATGCTTGAATTACGTTTAGAAACTAGTGGTAGATGGTGGGGGGAGGGGAGGTTAAGGGTGAATTCTCATATCCTCTCTTACCTTACTTATCCAAAAAAGTGGTTAGCCCCCCTTTTAAAAATCCTGGCTACGTCACTGGGTAGACTAGTAATTTATATTCTTAATTATTTATACATTACATTTTTTAATAAATCAATGTATTATATTCAAAAAAAATATGTGCCACGGGGGGGCGAATGCCCCTTCCCCCTCCCCCCTCAAATACGCCCTTGCCAACTACGGGCCTACGATCATTTATTAACCATTCCGCCAGTGTATCAAATCGAATTGAAAAATTTGATTTCTGCCTTTTCGAGTGTTTGGCTACTTTAAAAAAAGAAGATCGTGGTGTACTTCCAAAATAGTAAAGCGTCAACATCATCAATAAACTTACACGCGAATTTTAATGTAGTTTTAAAGACATTCGAGATAACGAAAATGATAATGACGAAATGTAATTTATTTGAAAATCCTTTTAACACAAAACCTAAAAATTCTATTACTTAATAAAATATAACATTTCCGATCTCACAAATAAGCCAGAATTGTTTTCTGCAGGATGAATGAACTAAAAAACCCATTGTACGACGATGATTAGCACTTTTACTCAACTCTTTATGAAATTATATTAATTTTTTTTTTTTTTTAATTAATATTCGGTTTTCATTTCAGTATTAATTTTATAGTATTTAGAATTTCGAGCGAAATGAGAAATGTATTGATTTTACCATAATGTGTTTTTTTTTTTTGTTTTTTTTATGTGTGATGTGTACATGATTTCGAAAATGTCCACAATAAATATTTTTTAAGTTACGATGAAAACAAGAAATTTGATCTTACCGAAAACTGGTATTTCGTATTTTTATACATTTTCGTCAGTTTTTCGTATTTTTTAAGAAAACTGATGGAAAATTTATGAAATTACTTCCGTCAAAGATTTAGCGAGATAACATTTTCTATCAGAAATTTATTATAAGTGTGATTGAAGCATTTATTCTGGTCAATACCGTGTACCAACAAACTTAAAAAAAAAAATAATAACGCGTGACATAATTTGCAATTATTAAGTGGTAAGGATTCAAATCTCTGTTGAAATTTCTTTTATTTGGAAATTTCTTCTTCGTTATTTATAATTATTCGAAAAACGTTGAGAAATTCAAAATTTCTCTCCTTCTCCCCTTAGTACGAACAAAATCTATTTTCTATCTTTTACATTTCACTTTTTATTTGATGATGATGGAGCACTCCTAGACAAGAAATCTTGAAAAATATAATAATAATATTATTATTATAGGTCCCCCATACATAAATCTATTAGAGATTAAACAAAAAAAATTGAACTTTATTTCAACAAAATAATTTGTGAGCGTGTAATTATTAAATGTTGACAAAACCATAAAAATCACGGAAATCTTTATTATTGTTGCGAAAAATTAATTTTCAATTATTATACTTCGGGTATGACGATTGAATTATTTTCATATAATTTTCTTATTAGAAAAAAAAAATGCTAGTAAATTGCAAAAATGATTTATAAGCGCTTCAAAATCCATACTCTACTAAGAACTATAGATAAGCACACGTGTGTGAGGAATAATTATAAAAAAAAATTTCAATTTTGGGCATGAGTATTTATCATGGCAACCGTGATATAACTTAATGTTACAGCACTTAAGGTTTCTTCAATGTACCTACGTACATTTCTATGGCATGGTTTCGTTCTAATGACGTGGCTGCCGTGATGATCATTGTTTTTTTTCATTTTTTTCCTTTAACCTACTTCCGAGTGTTTATTTATTTTTTTCGACCGAGTAAGTTAATCATATGATTATTATGTGTCTTCACGCGTTAATAACAATAGTATTTAATCTAGGTAGGTAGCTGATGTCTGATATGAATGTTTGTATATTAAATACGCCTACGTGAGAATTGTGCACACGCATCACGACGCCGTTGAATTTCGTGTCGATATTACAATATTCGCACGCACGTATGAATTAAAAAGCCATGATTTTATTGTTTTATTTTCCCGTTGGTAAATTTAGAATAAGACTTACCGTTGTTAATATGTTACATAAATCATTAGAATAACGTTAACGGTAACGAAGTGTTTGTGAGAAAACTACCAGGAAAAGTCGGTAAAATAATGGTGTCGGTAGTACGGCATTCGTTCCTTTGGTTCTCGAACTGGATAATGGTAATGGGTGTATTGAGTTTTGAAGAAATGAGAACTCATTTATTTGGTAAAACGATTTTAAGCAAAGTTTCAATATAAAAATATTTAATTTATATATTTTATCATGTATTTTTGTAATTGTTGGTAGGTTCTTTTTTTTTTCTGCTTTACATTTTCTTCTGTGATAAAGGAGACATTTTTTTTTTGACTACATATTCTAAAAATATTATTCTCTGTGTATTTAAAGTTTCATTATAATTGGATGGACGTGATTCGAATTTTTATGTAAGTCATTAATTATAAGCGCTGTAGCACCTACACAAATTTCATAAAGTGTGCATACAATATAAAGCAATGATTTAGTATCACATGTTCAATAGCAGCTCTTATCAGAAGTCAGACAGTATTGTTTTAGGTACGAAATTTTTTATTTTTTGTATTAAATATAACTATAGAAACATTGAAGTGGAAAATTAGGTACTTATTGTATCATAAAACAAAATATTAACAAATCCCATATTACCCAAATAATTTATTTAAAGAAATCTGAGTAAAACATATAGAAATTTTAAATTACAGTAAGAATATTTTTTAATACGTATTTAGGTCTAAAATATTTTAATCTTAATTTGAATGAAATACTAAAAACAATAAAATGATTGATAAATATTTTAATATTTAGTGAAATTAATGATTGTAATAATATAATAATTATGGTATATGATTTTTGATTTTCTTGATTTTTTATTTTGTATTTCTAAGACAAAAGTAAAACAAACAACAAAAAACAGCAATTAATCGAAAGTATTCAATACTTATTAATTTTCCTTTCATTTTAGATGGAAAACCAATTAAAAATTATCTCTTTTAACTTTGAAGTAACTATTGCATATCTTTGCTTATGTTAGTACAATTTTATTACTGGAAAAATGTTTACAAAAAGAATATAATAGGTTCTTATGCATTCCAAATCGTTGAGCAAGATTTAGAACAAAGATAAGATGCATATACATAAAGTCATTTTTTAAAAATAATTATACTATTCAACTATTGAAATAACTGTAAAATTAAAAACTCAAATTATATATTTTAAACAAAAATGTATTCGTTTTATGATGTTTAAGGTCACGGAATATAGATAATTTGTAAATGCATTGCAAATATTATTCATGGGGTCATAAAAACATTGAGAAGAGATTTCTTGTTTTAATTAAAACATACACAGATAATAACAATGAAATAGGCACATATTTAAAATTATTATTATTTATATTAATTCTTCTTCTTTTTTTTCTTCTTTTCCTTCGTCTTTCTCCCAACTATTTGGGATAGGCCTTTCTTATCCTAAACCTTCATTCGTTTAGATTTTCTACATCCTTTAAGCACACACTAACGGCTCTCATGTCATTATCAATAATATTCAACCACCAGTTTTTTGGTCTCAATAATTAGTCAAATTTAATTTTAATTTAATATTTAATTAGTCTTAAATTATATAATTTATATTAATTGTTTTATAAGAATTGATGTATACATCTATACTTAGATATAATGTATGGGCAAACCCATTATTCTCCGTACGATTCAGTAGTACCAAAAACTTATATTTATATAGAGCAAATGCCCTATAAACTTTTGAGGTGATCCTTCCCATCACTTAAAAATAATTAGGGAGTACGAGAATCTGATCAAGATACATTGTTATTGTCTTACAATAACTTTGATACCACTAAATGTTACTAATATAATTCCAAAATCGCAACAGAAATTATATGTTCTTAAAATGTCAAAGAAAAAAAATCGATACTATTATAAATAATTGGCCTGCATTAATTATGAATAATAATTCATAATAACTAATAAGTTATTGAAATTATTATATTTGGCAATAAATCATGTAGAATAATTTTAACGAATCAATCTTATTCATTTCCTATTATAACAAACATTTTTATTGAATATTTTCATCGTTCATTAAAATATTAGAGCATTAATTTAGATCGTGAAAGTGATTTTTGTATATAAAAAAAATAAATAAACAGGTATACGTGAAATTAAATGAAATTAAATATTTAAATTTAATTTCTATAATATTATGTATGTATCATATATTTCTCTATTCAGTGATTTTTAATTGGAATCTTAATATTATTACAATCTAGAAGTAATAAAGAAAAATTAATATATATACAAATATGGAAATGTGGATGTGCAGTCTTATTGAATACCTAATAACTAGGGCTGGGATTTATATGCAATAAAAAATTTTATAATATTCATTTTATTTACCAAAATATGCAAAAATATGCAAAAACATATTTTTATTATTTCTAGAATGATTATTTATCATAATTTGTTATTATTACATTAAATATTAGTTTATACTAATATAGTTTATAAGTCGTAATAATGAAATTAAATACTTCTGTATTATCTCATAATATAAGTACTAGATATCTGCATGGACCAGGTCCTTAACATTTAAATCCAAGCCAAGTTGGGCTTTTCTAAACGAGACACGAATACCGGACCGGGCTTTTACATTTTTAAATCTATTACGGTCCGGGCTGGATTTTTTCAAAATGTATAAAACTTGTACAAATATTCAAATTTAGGGATAAAACATTCACTAGGGATCAAAAAAATATCTTAAAATCGAATAGAACCAGGCTTTATTCTTCTATAACAATTTTGGGCCGAGCCGGGCTTTGAAACATATCTTTAAGGTTTTTGGTCTGTTTCACAGTCTAACGTTTATACGCAGCGTTTTTTAACATACATTGTTTAAGTTCATACGCGCTCTCGTTAGTTCGGTGCATAAGAACTTAAATAATAAAATCCGTATCTAACATTTATGGACCATGCAGACCTCTAATAAGTACGTCCTTTAATATGTGGATAATTATATCTGTCATCCAACCAGGATATGATTAGATATGTAGTGTATTTACGACGATTCGAAAAATAAACGTTCATTAAATAAATACTATTTAAATTAACAATATAATAAAAACTTGAAAATGTAAGTTTAAAAATCAAAAAAATTAACCAGATTCTCAAAAATATAAATATGCAGTTATATGCATTATGCTGAAAATATGGAAAAAAAATTATTTTATTTAATCGACAATAAGCCAAATCATTGACATATTGACAACCAATAAATTTGGACTTAAGGAAAATAAATATGTAAATGCATATAAATCCTAGTCCTATTAATAACATACACTGTCATCAAACGACGTTTAACCAAATTCAATAATATCTACATAAAATTGAAAGTAAATGAGTTGATTATGAAGTGATGAAACGAGTTTATTTCATAACAAAAGAAAAATTTCATAAACATAAAAAACGATGAATATTTAATATGATGGAGAATAAATTACGTTATGGATATTATGTATAACGCATAGATATAATGTATTCAGTCCAAATATTTGGGTTTTTGCAAGCTCTTATCACATAAGCATTAGCATGTATTACTCTTAATAAAATAAATTGCACAAATTAATTAGTCTTAATTAGTGGTATTCTTATAGGGTATATTACATATATACTGTATACTCTCGACATTATTGTAAACATTCACTGTTATACTACGTGTAGGTAATTTCATGTCTCAAACACTTTGCGGAGAAGTGTTCAATGAAATTAGTTTGACAAGTTTTAATTTTGGCCTAATTATGATATTCAGAAATAGACATTAATTAAATAGACAAATAATAGACATTCAGTTTTTTCTCCGATGATTAGTGTATTACTATGAAATAATTATTGATGGTATTCAATGTATTTATGGTGGTATCAATTTAATTGAATAATTTTAATTTACCTTTTAAAAAAAAAAAAAATGTAATCATTTAAATTTTTATTAATATCTACAACCCTTTTTATTACGTTTATCAACGTCCAAATAAAAAAATTTCTATATTCAGATACTCATCAGCATAATATATTTTTAATAAAACTGACGGGAACATCATTGGTTATAACTTATTATATAAATATTTATATATATATATATATATTGAAACACAAAATCTTAAGAAATTGCTTTTATTTGTTTTATTACATTCCCGAGAGCTTTCAGTTAATCTGTTTGTTGATTTTACAGAAAATAGTTTGGGTTTAAATAATAAATATAATACACATAGACGTTATAAAAAATACTTTAATGTTATAGGTATACGCAGCAGCATTCCAAGATTTGCAGTGTAATAACAAATGTATGATTAAAATAATAATTTACTTTAGAACTAATGAAGAATATTATAATAATAAGATTTATTTATGTGATTATTATTAGCGACGCATTTAGGTTATAATAACTATCAATAATTAATGAATATATACATATATATATATATATATATATATATACATATAAGAATAAAATTTATAAAAAATTGATCTATTCGAAAACACTAAATACTTACATCTCTGAAGTAGATCGATGTATGACATGGTACTGAAAATGCATTAATTTATAAAAATTATTATTCCAATACTATCAAATTATTTATTTTAATCATTTAAATAATTCACTGAATTGCACATTTGAACACACTGGCGTACGTGGTATAAAAAGTGTAAAAGATTATTTATATTTAAATATTTTTATTTTAAAAAAATATTGTCGTTATTTTTATCAGTTTTTGTTAAAATTGAAAGCAAAAACTTCGAGCAATACAATTTGATAAGTGCTAATAAAATAATTGAAATACAACACTATTGTCTACGATAATTGGTCAAATCCAACATTTTATTATTATGGTTCTGCACGGCTGACGTCCTTTGTTGATAAGCCATCAACAAGTACACATCACAATTTATACAACCGTCATTTCAGACATTGTATTTTACAACCATCAATATATTTCAATTTCGGTATGAAATATTAC
This sequence comes from Sipha flava, assembly GCF_003268045.1. Taxonomy (NCBI): domain Eukaryota; kingdom Metazoa; phylum Arthropoda; class Insecta; order Hemiptera; family Aphididae; genus Sipha; species Sipha flava. The sequence goes on along the minus strand of NW_020273625.1, from coordinate 169,766 downwards.
GGTTTAAGGTTAACTTAGTAAAGTTTGTACTGAAAATGTTGTGTTTAGGAAAAAACACAACACAATCGACCATTGACCGCAGAACTTGTTTATTAAATTATCGTCAGTTGCAAGGCTACGCGTTTAACAGGCTTATTGTTAATACTGTCACATCAGTAGTATATAGGAGATATTTTTCTACAAAATTTTAAAATTAAATTAAATTAATGTAATATTATAAATTAAAACAAACGTTTATTAAAATATCAAAATAGTCGTGATTAAATTATTATAATAATTACATTGATCGCTTTAATTTGTAGTGTGAAAGTACAATATGAAGTTAAATGCTCAAATTTAAAGGGTAATATAGAAAATTTAAATATAGTTTTCCAGAAACTAAACTTTTCGGCAAAATAAATACACCCCGCTTAATAATGAAAAATGTAAATATTTTATTTGTTTTATTTTATTTTATTTCAATTAAAGAACTCTACGAGTATGTCTAATAATTATGTATATAATTATGTATATAATTCTCGTATGCCCCACTGAGTCCCTCGTGTTGGTGGCCCAGGGAACAATATAAAAACTTTATACTACATATTAGTTGAAAAATGTATTTGTGATGGAACAAAGTAGTTAGGTAGGTTCTATGGACTTGACATTTTAATTTTGAAATGATAATAAATCAAGGTATTGGAAAAATATGCGCAAACAAATTATTGTAAACTACTTTTATCAAACACTAATATAATAATAATGCAAGTAGTGGAAATATGAACCTTAAATTTCAAAAATAAATAAATTATTATTATTTTTTACTGTGATAAATCCATTAGCAATCGTTTTTAATTATTTTTTAACCAAAACTTTAATATATATATTTAATAAATCATTTTGTACGAATTTAAAATAATATAGGTTAAAATATTTGAAAAAAAAACAATAAGTTAACATATTCTAAAGAGCCTGAGATATTAAAAATAACTTAATTTTTTAATTTTGTACAATTTCTTTATATTTTTATACAATTAATGTCTTTTGTCTTAAATTAAATATAAGGGGCATTACTCAGAAGTATAAAGATTGGTATTTTTCGGTTAAAACAAAGTTTAAAATGTATTTCCTGGAAGTAAGAATGTTAATATTGTATAACATCTTTCTTTAGGGCAGAGGAAATAAAATACCCATAACAATTTATAATAGTAGTTCTAAATATTTTTGAGGTCACGAACCCCTATAATGTCACCAAGATTTTGAGCAACCCTTATTTTATTATAAAATTAAAACTAGTCATAAATGATTTTCATTGATGTAACGTTTTCATAAGCAATCCTAAACTTTTATTAATTGTAATTCCCAACAATGGTTATTATGATTAGTGATGCAACCAGTTGAGGGATTTGGAGGTGGTCAACCTTCGAAATATGTAGTTAACTTAACTTTACCCAATTCTCCTCACCAAACACTTTCGGAAATTAATTTTTTGAATATATAAGCCCCTCCTCCTAGAAAACAAATCCTGGTTACCCCACTGATCATAATGATATTTACAAAAACATCTTACCTGTTATTTTATTTATTGACGACCCTAAAAAAAGGTGACCCCAGTTTGAGAATCACTGATCTATATATATATTTTTATTCGGAGTCGATGTAACAATGTTAACAATGTCTGTAAAGATCGATGTAATACTTTTTTAAGATTTATTTAATTCTGTTTGGTATTTATTTTATCATTTAATAATGATAAGTAGAGCGCGGATTTATATGCATTTGTATATTTATTTAGGTTGGTCGTAAGCTATGTTAAGTTGGCACAACATTTGTTTTATGACAACGATTTAAACAATCAAATTTTTTTAGAGCATATTTTTGCATATTTCGAAACTTACCCATTTATTTTAATTTTAAGAGCTATTTTACATTTTTCATTGCATATTTTATCTTTTAGTGCATATTTGGATGTTTTTTGTTTTAATTTTTTCTGATATTTTTGAAATATTTACTAAGTATTGTAATATAAGGGGATAATCTGTTTAGGAAAAATTTTTAAAAGTATTAACAAAAAATTAAGACTATGACATAATAAAAAATATTACAATTTTTAAATGGCGAAAGTGAATCAATTTAAACCATCGAAAATTTATCTTAGGATGAAATTATATTTTTTAAAATGCGCTCTTATTATTTTTGTAGATGTGCAAAGATAATTTTCAAGATATATAATTTGTTGGCTGACAAACGCCAATCAATGATTTTTGAAAATATTACAAAAATTATTGTCATACAATACAATGTGCATTTAAGAAAGAAAATTTCATATATTTCATATATTTTTGATATTAATTGATTTCTTTTTTTCTCATAAATGAAAACTATCTAAAAAATGATTTTGATTGAAGTAAATTCCTTTAAAATGAAGAAGAAAAAAGTATTTAAAGTATGGTTACATAATTTTGAATATAATTTTTTGTGTGTATTATTTTAATTAAGTGTTCAAAATTTTTTTTTTTTTTTTGCTAAATTTTGAGTGCATTTTTTAATGTATATTTTAACATATTAGTGCATATACTTGTGCATGTTAAAGATTTTTAGTGCATATTTGGTTGGTTTTAGTATATAAATTTGCACTTTACTGATAAGCTATTAATGGGTCAATAAGTTATATATAATAATAAGTTTATAAGTGATTTCCATAATCCATTAGTAATATTCTAATAAACAAATAAGGGATCCAGCAAGTATGTAAATTAATGATTAGATGGTGTTGAGTTAAGTACGAGAATTAATAAACTCGCTTTAAACTATTCAAATGTACTTATTTATAGTCTAAAATGTTATAATCATCAAAATGCATTTAAAGTTCATGTACAACGGTGAATATCCTAAGCTATAAGGAATAATAATAATAATATAATTCCAATAAGTCAAATGTTGAATCGATGTAAAATAACATGGTAGGTATAATAATATCTTATATATTTTATAATTATTAGAATTTTCACTAAACCAAAAAACTACTAAAAAAAAAAAAATTAAAAAAATCATATGAAAGTAAAAAATATGCTAAATACATCCTTAGATAAATCAATCCCTCAATTTATTAACATAATTTATATTTTCTTACACAAAAATATATGAGCATTAAAAATATAGAACTTGTTACTAATAATGTATTACCTGTTTAAAGTAACAAAAATATTTATGTTTCTTTTTGTGCGACTAAAGAAAAATTGTATGAAATACAAGATAGCTTTAGAGAGGCTTCAGAGGATTATATGGAGCTCAAGGTCTCCAAGTTACGCCTATGATTATCATAAATAGGTATGCTATTAAATGTAAAGTGTTAAATTACAAATCATTTTTTAATTTAATTAAGTACGACTACTTCCAAGAATATTATTTCATGGCAACTATACATTGAGTATTTTTTCTATTCCGATTTCAAAGATCCGTGCACCATCAATTTTACGTTTTGATCGACACAAAGATTAATGAGCGTGAAAGTAAATTGATATGACATTTTTTTTTCTCGTTATATTATATTGATCGGGCACTATATACTCGTAATATAATATAGTCTTACATACCAATTGATTTAATATCAGCTTGTTTGATAAATTACAATAATAATAATATTTAATTACAAATTTAAAAACACCGTAACCTTGTTATAGTGACTGAACTGTCTAGAATTATTATCAAATATTATATATATTTATGTATTATTTTTTATTTTACCTATATTTTATGTATTTTAAATATTTCATATGGACTGTCAAGTCCAATTACAATCATATTATTATACCAATATATAATACATAATTTAACTACTAGGTTAACATTTCTTTTAAATTCATATAAACTATTTACAAATGGATCTATATTCTACTTATTTGCTAGTTTCATCATGCAATTAATTGATGAGTTTGACAGATTTGATGATGACATTAGTAGAAGTTGAAAATAGGTAAAAGTCAGTATTCCTTAAATTACAATTAGTTACCTTAAAATTAATCATTGACAACAATTCATAACTATCGATAAGGTTATTAATTAGCTTTTACAGAAATATTAAATCTAATTTATTTCTACGTAATTCTAGAGAGCAAGGGCGTCATTTGGAGGTGGGGGAAGACTATGACAAATTCCACACTCTAAGAAATTTTCAAAAGTCGGCAATTCTTTGTCCGATGATTAAATGCTAAAATCGGTAAATAGTAAATTTTTATTTACTATTTTGTATTCAGAAAGCAGATAATATTCTCTTTTAAATACACGTTCACGATTTATTAAAAGTTGGGAAACATTGGCTCCTCCTCAGTTTATGACAATCGTTATTACGCGAACTTTATAAACTTTATTTTTGGTATATTATATATTTCTATATATTTGATCGTTATAAAACAGTTTTCGTGATATAAATACCATAAAAATTGAGCTCATACAGGTGCGTACTGGCCAACCGGGATACCGGGAAAATCCCGGTAGGCCCTCTCAAATAGGGGCCTTTACCAAATAGGTACCTGTAGCTTCAGTTAAATACAGTAATTTTATTATTTTTAACAATTATAATACAATACTGATGGACAGTCAACTTCTTGATTTAGCACCCAATGGGAAATGAGTAAAACATGCAATTTTTCGAATAATTTAATTGATTTGCTTATGGTAAATATGTCTGTTACCATTATTTCAATTATTAAAATGATTCGATTATTCCATTTAATTATTCCCATCACTAGTTATAACATCACCAGTAGAATCGGTAAGTAATGTTGCTGAAATTCAGCGGAAAAAACGACCTGTATCAGCTCGAGAATACAGTAAATTTAAATATATTGCCATTTCTTTAGGCATATTTCCAATTTTGTTTTTTCCAATAACCTGTAATATGTAATATTCATTAGTGTTTTTTAAAAATATCATATTACTCCCTTTTAATAGTAAATTATCATGAACAATTTGTTTTTGGGAAGTTTAACGTTAAATATATATTTCACTAATGAATATTACATATATCATAATAAATAAACGGAGAATGAATAGCCAATATATACACAACAATTTTATCTGACCTTCCTTTTTACTAAATATGAATATCAAGAGCTTCGTTATATCAGTTGAAATCAAAAATTTGGAATTTTTCCTTTTAATCCACTCGATTATGTTTTTTAAAAAAACTTGTAATTTTAAATAAGTACCATCGTTAATATTATGTTTCATATTTTTCATTCTTTTGTGCATTAAATAAATAGACCATAGAGTTGACGGTTTAAATTCTGTAGATAATTTAATAAAATTTGTAAGAAACATATTTTCCGACAACGATTTGGTTTTATTTATTTTTCTCAATTTTAAAAGTTTTTCACAAGCCAATATATATCTTTCTTTTAATTTTTCAGGAAATTGATTTAGTGAAACAGCATTTGTCGTTTTAACCATGTATGGTGAAGTTAATGGTTCACTACAACTACTGTACTGATTGTCATCTTTTGTATTTATGCTTGTTTGCGCGCTTCGCAGTCAAAATATCACTGGTTCGATTGTGTGACATACTCACGTGGTTTGCAATAAAAAATAATACTTAACAAGTTGATTAATGAAATTATAACAAATGCCAGAATAAACGAACCAAAAGCGCCACAGTAATATTAACAAAAAAAGTAATAATAAATATGATAAATCTAAAAATAACAATAAAATCACATATGCTCCAAACGCGTTGTAATAATATATCAAGACAAATCGTATAAAAATAAATATAATATTTTTAACAAATTTAACGGAAAATACCTTGGACGATCTGGCTTTCGAGTGGTTATGCCCACGCGACCGTGTTCACACGTGCGACGAACGCCACCGGCAGGAGAATCGGTTGATCAGCTGCGTCGGTCTCGATTTACCATAACTGGCTCTTCCACGTATGACGAAAACCGAAAGAAAATTTCGTGGACACGGGTCGGCTACACTTCGTCACACACACGAAGTTGTGCTCGGAGATGGCGACTTCATCGTGCTATGCCGCGACCACAAAAACACACGGCCGGTGGCACGGGAAAAACGACGAGTCGGACGTTCGCGGAGAAAGTGTCAGCGGAAAAATGTTCCGGCAGTAATGGCGGGAGTTTCTCGTTTCCGCCAAAATAATATGACCGTTTCCGCCGTAGCCTTTTTCCGCCAAAAACGAAAAAAGTACGATTACCGTTTCCGCCAAAAGCCATTTCCACCAAAAAAAAAGTTTGAAAACCATTGGTTTTAATTTTTAAGCAATATTGAATATATATTACGGTATGTGTAAAGGACATTTGTAATGTATACACTGATAATCGTCGATAATAACGGTACACTGTTCGATGTACTGTATCATAGTTTATTTATAATTCGTACACCAAAAATTATTTGACAAATGTTAAATTCTTATAGTTCCATTCAGTATCTGTTCTTTTTGTCATCAGAACACTTAAACGTTCTTACTTACTTACCGTTCTTAAAATGGAATTCGTTGTAAGTAAAAGAGGTAAAACAATGTTGATTTTTGATGGGTTTAAATATGTTTTTGGTTATTTGTCACAAATAAATGTAACTCTGTGGAGATGTTTTTTAAAATTTTTTGAAACTTGAAATATACTAGTTTTATAATTTATATATTTTGTGATATTTTTAAATATTTAAAAATGACGATATGTGTTTTTTCAAAATTCTATCCAGACAATATTTGACCTATCCTTGTTTTTTACTTCATACATAGGTAAATAGAATGGACATATTATAATATAAAATTATGTGATACTTTAAAAACTATAATTGCACCTATATTCGACTAACATATTATTATTATCTACTTATATTAAAATTTATAATAGGAAGAATATGTAACAATTGTACATGGTTCCCGAACGTCTTATCACAAAAATAAATTTTGGCGGAAACAGGAATCATACCTTTTTCGTTTCTGGTGATATAGGGCTGTGCGTAAATCAAAGAACCGGATTTTTGGTGGAAAATGTACATGCCCTTAATGGCGTCCGCGAACCTGTGATACTGCGATGACGCGTCGTTCGAAAAATCTTGAACATCACACGCCGACAGCGTTGTAGGTGATCTGGTTAACACGAAATGGTATAATTTGAACAGCGACGTGACACTTGCGCGAACGATCTCATTTTCTAATTCGAATTAATATATAAGTTTATTTAAGTATAATATATAAGTTAATAATAAATTTATCCGTAACGTCCGTAACGCAATTGTGTGGGAACAATGAAAACGAAGTATGTTTAAATGTTTACGTGTCGTACAAAGAGGTTGTGATATGTGTATACGATTTAACCGAAAGTTTATGTTTTGTACGAACCGTAGTATACATCTGAGTTTCAGGTTGTGTTGGGTCAGCGCTCTTAGAAATTTCCACTTTACTACGGTGTTATAGGGATATCCACTTTCCCTCCCCCTCGCACTTTTTGGGATTTCCACTTTACTTCCCGCCACTATGGGATTCCCATCTTACCGTCCGCTGGACGGACAAATGTAACATTCCAACGCTTCAACTGTGGTCGAACACCAGACTTTTGGTACAGGTGTGACAAAAATGTTATACCTAGAAAATCAAGTTTTAATTTCGATTACCGTTTACCTTTGTGTTTATCATTTCGATTTCTTTATTGTATAGCACTTACAAGTGTAACGAGAACTTTGAACGGCTGATGAAATTATATTTTAGGATAAAAGTAATTCAACAGCGAAGCATCCTATAAGTAAGGGAGCAGGTTTTGGAATTTTTCAAGAATTTTGTGGAAGATTGAATTCTCTGCAAACGTTTTCTACGCCTATAATAATACGTAAAAACAGTAAGGAAATTATATATATATTGAAATAATAGTCATGAAAGATTTTTTCGATCTCGTCAAACATTTCCGTTTTTTCTTAAAATAACAATACCATAATAACACACCTTCACGAAAACAAATTGATATTGTGTCATCGTTATTGATATACATTAGTTATTTTGAGTATTATAATTTTTATTAAAAGTAAGACTTTTAAGTTTAGTATTAGTGCTTTTTTGTATGCAAAAATTTATATTCCAATGGTTAACAACATTTAATACAAAGGATTTTAATTGATTTTTATTTGAAACGTAATATTATTATGGATCAAGTGGAAGTAAGCTATCAATAACAAAAACATTTAAATTTACTGTATTACAAAACACTAGTCCAGTATTTTATTCTTATTATTGAAATTAAAATTTAATTGTGAAAAATGTAGACATGAGAGTTCATTAATAAGGGTTGATTCAATTGAGTTAGAATCACATAATGGAGTTATAATATTTTTATCTTTAGGATTTTAAGACCAATTAATATTTGGAAGTTTGAAATCGCCAATCAAAATAATATTAGAACCTGGGTGATTAAGATAAATTTCATCGATAGAATTAATATTTAGTTCATAATTCGACTTATCTATATTTGAAGGTATAAAAACTCAACCAACAATAAATTTTTGATTCTTAAAACGTAAATGAACAAAAATTTGTTCATTGGATAATATTGATACACTTAATAATGAAGAATATATTGAATTCTTTACTACAATTAATGTACCACCTCTTACAAGGTAAAGGTTAGTATTACTATTTCTATTTAAACGAAAAATTGAAAAATTTGTAATTCTTAACTGAATATCGTTTACATTTGCATTAAGCCATGTTTCGATAAAACTATATATATCAAGATCGGATACAGAAAGTGAGCTATGTAACAAATTTGATTTAGTATTAATACCGCAGACAACCATTTTGATAATAATTATTAATTATAGATGATATAAGATTAAAATTAGACATAATTACAAGTTTTTTGAGTTTTGAACTATAATTGGATTATCTTTAATAAATCGAATATATAGATAATGTTCACCTTTTGATTTTTTTTTTTTAGTCGATGTCTAATAAACCGAAGACAAAAAAATGTACTGTATACTGAGATACTTATATACTTATGTTTATATATATATATATAATTCAAGTAGAATACTCATATACCGTTATAGCAACTAGTGTTACTTGCCATTTTCTATATTAACCGGGTTGAATGACATAAGTAGATAGTTAACTAGCACAACATTGGTCTTGAATAGCATACAAATTTAACAAATTCTTTTAACGATATTTGTTAGTTCATAATGTACAACTAGTTTTCTAAATAATTTTATGTACCAGTGGTCTAATTATATCAATTACACGAACTACAACGTGGCATACGCGGCATATATAGGTATATCTATCTTATTGGTATACCTAAAACGGAATTCTCACGAGACTAAATTACTGCCAAAGCGAGAAAAACTAGACGAGTGTTAAATACTGGAACAGCCCCCCCCCCTATATTTATAGCGTTTCTTCTGTGATATTGCATATTAAGTTTCTGTTCCGTTTATTGACTCAGCTAATAACTTTTTAATCGTTTTTCTCTTTGATAAATTTATATAATATAATTTATTAACTTCTAATTTATTGTCTAGACGTCGTAAGACCAATAAATTTTAATTATAAACGTTTATTAAATCCTCAACGATAGTAAAAGCCATAAAGATATAATATGTAAAATAGCCCAAGCCAAACAGGCCTATTACAAAAAGAGAAATCTTTTTATTTCAAACAGAATAAGTCTGAACACCAGGAAAACATTTATAAAAAGCTTTGTGTGGAGCGTAGCTCTATATTGAGCAGAGACTTGGACAATAATGAAGGCTAAAAAGCCAAAATAGAAGTATTTGAAGTATGGTGTTGGAGAAGAGCGCTAAAAATTTCATGGACAGAAAAGATAAAAAATGATGAAGTTTTCAGGAGAATGAATACCCAAAAATCAATATGGAATACGCTAAGACTGAGGAGGAAAGTATGGATCGGACACGTAATAAGGAATAGTCCTTGGATAACTACAATAATAGAGGGAAAAATCGAAGGAAAACTTGGGATCGGAAGGCCCAGAACCCCATTTCTAAAGCAAGTGATGGAAGATACTAGAATAGGAACATACTGGGAGATGAAGAGGATTATAAGGATTATTTAATCTTTCATTCAATCTTTCAATCATTCAATCTTCAGATTGATCAAAAAAGAAAAAAAAATTAAATCCTCACTGCATTTCAGATGTCAAATCGATATATTTATTATCCGTGATGATAAATTATCTTAGGATCAGATTTTCGTGGTACTATGTTTTTTAATTTAAATTCTTACAACACCGACGACATTCCCCGGGAAATATTACGACGAATGGATTCATCTCATGGGTTGGACGGAATGAAATGTCTGCGTTAGTATTGCTAGTTGTGACATTGCACCACGAGCACTACGTATAGTAGGTTCTCGGACGATGCGCCCTGTTTCTCTGTTTTCAGCTTTTTTATACGATGAAGGACAACCATCTCGACGTGTGTGAATGCTGTCGATTATTTTGTAATAAAACCAATTAAATACCTCAACCACGGAGTAATTAATTTTAATTATACATATCCGTGATGAAATCACCCGGTTGGTAGGTACTCATTTTTTTTTTTTTTAATTAGACAATGGTGACCGCTGTGTATAATAATTGAAAATGTATAACATTCATTTGAATTATAACCATTAGACTTCATCATGATTTTTCATGATGATTAATATTAATTGAGATGTCCGTTCGACCACACATTCTTCATGGTCATGGATGATCGATATCGATAGAATGTATACAATTAAATATCGTTTTATACATAGTCACGCAAATGGTCTGTAGCTCCTTCAGCCCGTTTATTTTTCAAACATTATCCGTAAAAAATTATCTTCGATACAACTTATTGTTATTTAATCATCATTCAGAATATTAATTATTAAGGTAAAATTAATATGGGGTGTTCCAGTATTTTTTCAGTACAGGCCATGATTAGCGATTTGTGTATTGAACAATTTTGAGTATTGATGATTGTAGAATTTTTTTCTTAGCGAAGTCATCAGCTAATTTAATTTGAGAGAGTTCTACATATTCAAGAGTCGGGCCAAAAAATATTAGTTAAGCTCTACTAACAGTGTTTACCATTAAAAAAAAATATTTAAATTAAAATTACATATTTTAAAACAATGACTATTAATAGTAAAATACAATTATCAGGGAAATAAGTGTATTTATTGATGCCTGTTATAAAATATTTTGTAAATAAAATATGTTTATATATATATTATTTTGTAGATAATATAGTACACGACATAATATAGGTACCTAATTATTTATTAATCATTTTTAATGAATTTACCGTGACAATTACTAGAAATCCGTCAACTCTCAGCTCTGATCTGAATAATTATTTTATTTCCACTTATACACACATTACCACCTTTATAGTTAATTATTCTCTTAATCATGTATAGAAATTACAACAATTCCAGCTGAGTTATGTATGCTCTACTATCAAAAAAGCTATAGATTATGTACGGACCAAATAATTTATCAAAACGTGTTAAATATGTATTCATGAATCATATAAAATAAAAATAAATATCATATTAAGTCGTTTTACTTAATTTTTACAGTTTAAAACACTTAAAAATGTAGTTTTTTGTTATAATAGTAACGTATTTAATGTACTTTTTTCTTCATCAACAGTAATCGTTTTTTAGAAAAGTGTAGAAAATTTTTTTTGTTAGTTAAGTATTGCAATTATTTTTGAGTGAACAAGATTATTTTTTTAAAGATATGCACATAGAAAATAAAAAAAAACACCAGGAACACAATAAAAAAAAACTATTACTTTAAAATTGTCATTAATTTCAAAAAAGCGATGAATTCCATATGCTAAATTTGTGTTGAGATTTAGGCATAAATTAGATATAATTATAATTAATTACAAGCCAAATTATCTTATATCATATGTGGTCAGTTTTTCGTTTTATATTTAATGATTTCTATAGACACTGGGACAATAATGTACATATTGCTGAAGAGTGGTATAAAAAAAACACATTAATTTCTTCTTATCTCGGGATTCATAAATATATTACATAAAAACAGACATAAAACATCATTATCATCATCATCGTTATCTATCGCAGATATAACTCTAAATTAAAAAAGTATTTTATATGTGATTCTATCTTTGTTCAATTTTTTTTCTATATAAAAGATATACTAGACGAAAATTTCAGTGCAAAATTACATGAACATTTAAAAAAATAAAATAAAATAATAATAAAGTATACATATTTTTGATTTATTCAGAAGCAATTTATAACAAACGCAATTTTTATATTAATGAATTCATATCAATTCCGTAATAATCATTAATTCCTAGTTTCTCATAGCTGCTGTTTAGTTTAGCCATAATTTGGTTTTTAAAAATTATAAAATCTATTAAATTGTGTTTGCCTTCATCCAATAGTTTTATAAATTGCTGATATCTTCATAAAATACAATTTGATTTTGATCGTTTATAATATTGGAAATATATATCACTTTATGCAATTATATCTGTTTCCATTAATATACATAAACATTATTAAACAAGTCAATAAATATTTATTTAAATATTTATTCAATATAAGGAATTAAACACGTACATTTTTATAAATGTTTATCAAAAATTAGCATGTACTTACTTATAAATCAATTGAATTTGTATATACTTTTAAAATGTAATTTAACTATTGGTTCCAAATAGTTGTTCTGATGCAATAATTTGCATTCAATGATAATAAGATATTTATGTGCCATACAATAATATCAAAACCCCCAACCCAATAACAATTCCAAACTCATGAGTTCCTAACAGAAACTAAACTTATAAATAAAATGTAAACCTGTATAACACACAATACGTCCAATTTTATCTTTTTTTTTTCTTCTCTTTTTACTATCTGTACCATATTAAAATCTTATTCTATGTAATCATAAAAATACCAATTATAATAATGTTTAATAATAAATGTAATAATAAATAATGATATAATCATATTAATGTATGTATAAATATACCTAAAATGTTGTGTGTCCAATGGCCACAGATGCCGTAGATATTTTATATAATAAATATAAAAATATTATAAACGCATACAATAATTGATAAAATTCAAGTTTCACATTAAAAATATCATCTTGTATAGAAAAAAACAATATGTTTTCTATATCCCTCTTATTTTATAAACACATAATAGTTTACAATATTATATGAGATATATCTCTGAATAATTGCATTATTATAATATGTAATCTGCAATAACAACAATATGTTATCGTCATCTGTCATGATATAAATGAGTGATTTCATTAGTGTATTAATATCATTGATCATAATCATAACCTATTGTAATACTCTCAAAGGGTCATTATATTATTGTAACTATGTTATATACTAATAGAATTGATTTGGTAATTCAGTATTCAATAAGATGTAAATATGAAAAATCACATGATTTTGTTTCTTTTCGATCGATAAATTATCTATCACTCAATTCCTGTTCTTGTATTGGTTTAAAAATAAATACTATTTATTAAAGTGTAAGTGGATTATACAATATTTTTTGTTTTTCCTTTGTGGTGTGTACACAATTTGATACGTGAGTAGGCCACACACAGTTATCCATGTAAGAAGCATGAATTTTCAAAATTCAGTTCATACACTTGTTTTAATTGTCCTTGTAATTTGCTAATGATCATTGAAAAAGCGAGTCGCACTGTAAACTGCAAAAGTTTGAATTCCAATGGCTTATCTGTTGGAGTCATTGGGAAGCGTGGTAATAGTACATGTTCATCTTTAAATTTTCCGTTTAAAATTATGACTTCGATTATGTTGTTATACAGTTTAATAACATACATAATTGAATTATTAAAATCAACATATTAAAAAAATTAAATATTTCCTTGGTAATCAAAAATTGAAAAATGTATGCATCCAGTCCAAAACAGTGTCGACCCTTAAATATGCGATTTTCGAAAAATCCTTTCTTATTGCACGGTGAAAATATGAGAAAAACCTATATTCCAAATTTCAAGTCCGTACGTTGCGTAGTTTTTGAGATACAGCGATCAGTCAATCAGTGGTATTTGGATTTTATATGTATAGATTTATCTAAATTAAAAAAAAAAATTAAGCGTTAAGAGAAATTGAAAACTTTTTGTTACAAATATATAATTAAATAATTTATCTACACGTGTATTAGCATTTTTAGCCTTAAGAAAATATTAAATAGTTGTTTACTTCCAAATAGTAAAAAATAAATACAAATCAGGTTTATTCGGGTGCGACTCGTTTGCGCACATTTACCTTTTTTACGACACGATTGCGCACAAAATCACAACTCGTTTGCGCACACATATTTTAGGTTTAAATAATAAAGGTACAACTCATTTGAGCATATTTCCTTTCTTTTGCTTAATTTTAATTAATTAATAGACTGTATAAAATAATAATATATATGCATATTGTATATAAAAAAAAATAATATATAAATTAAGATTTAACTATTTTGCATTTCTAAGTATTTATTATATAATTTAACATCGAGCGACCAGATATTGGCGAGAATAAGATATATATACAACAATATAATACAGATAAAAGTAATAACGTCAATGATTATACGCGTAAAAAATATTGTCAATTATTAATTTAATATTACAAAAATTAAAATATTTTAAAAAACATGCATTGTAGGTTTAATAAGTAATAATAGTAGTCTATTAGTTATAAAATTATACTAATTTAGAATGGTGGCATTTAAGTCCGATTTTCTTTATATAAGTTAAACGATTAATAATATTATTTTTATATTCATTCCAAATGTTTTCCAATTGTATCTCCTTATTAATTATCTCTTTTCTTTTGAAATTTATGATTTTATTGTTTATTGAATTAATTTTTAAATCAGTGTCACTTTGAATTTCAATAATGACGTCGATTACTTGATGTATGTGCGGATGAGCAGAGTAAAACTGACTGTTATATTGTTTGTAATAACTCTCTGCACCATTAGTAGTCTTGGGATTATTAGTAGGTTTACAAGCCCATAATGTTGGAGGAAAATTGCTGTCCGATGCAATGTAATTTTCTAAAATATAATCGGAAAATATAGAAATATTACTAGACGTAGTACTTGGTGCTATCGACATAAGATCACAAAATCCATCAGAAACTTCGTCAGGAGGTAAATAACTTAATCCAAAAAAAC
This sequence comes from Sipha flava, assembly GCF_003268045.1. Classification (NCBI taxonomy): domain Eukaryota; kingdom Metazoa; phylum Arthropoda; class Insecta; order Hemiptera; family Aphididae; genus Sipha; species Sipha flava. The sequence goes on along the minus strand of NW_020273625.1, from coordinate 154,573 downwards.
ATTTCATCCATTTGCCAACTTCTGAGTCGTTGTTTAAGTACTCGCTCGATAATAATTTATGTTGTTGAATATGTCTAAACCAATTTTGCCCTAAATGAAAGTTACAACACGTGATTTTGTAGTAAGGGAAAATTTGCAATACTGCATTATGCGCAGATTTTTCAAAGTCGACATGAATATTGCTTAAATTTATTATATTACCAGTAATTTGAATACATATATTTTGTAATGTTTTCCACATATTGATGTAAGTATCAGTATGTTTGTTACTTAAAAAACAAAACGCCACAGGAACATAAAAATTGTTTTTAAATACGTGAATAGTATAAAGTTGAACAAAATATTTCGGAGCGAATGAAAATGTCCCATCCCCAAAAACGTGTTCTGTACTTTGTAGCAATTCCAAATTTTGTTTACATGTAAATATAAATATATTTTCATCATCACTAACGAAAGAAAATTTATTACCTTTGTAAGTAAGATTATGTTGATCATCAATTAATTGTTTTTTAGCATCTTCTAAAGATCTCGGTATGTTTGGAAAGGATTTTTTTCGTTTATCATACATGGATCTTCGAATTAATTTCATATCGCTATATTGAAGATGTTCAGAGTTATCATTGTTTTTCAATTCCCGGCGTATTAGTTTATTTGGTTTAATATGTAAATCCTCTTCAGCTCTACGTTTCAATTTGCTTCTTACTACTTCTCATTTTTTTCCTCGACGCGTTTCAAAAACATCTCAAATTTCGATATCCATAGTCAATACAATTAGTAGTTATAGTACAGCTTTCTGGCGAACGACTGTTTAAAAGTATTACGCTTTCCTAATACACGACGATTATTTTAAATCATTATATATTGATATTGATATGCTGGTAATTTGTGCTGATAATTTGTACCGATAATTCAATTACTTTAGGTAAGTCCAAATTTAAAAATATAAAATACATGTTACTTAGTGATTATGTTGTGCGCTAACGAGTCGTCCGTTTACAGGTAAACGACTGATTTCGTTGTGCGCAAACGAGTCATCGATATCCAGGTAAAAATTTAAATTGTGCGCAAACGAGTTGCACCGGGTTTATTCTATGTATATTTATTTTGATAAAATTAGTTTGTTGTTTGACAAGACGAAATTACGTACAATTAACACATTGATTCAACTTAATACATTTATTTATATATTTATTGTTCTTAAAATTTGAAACATGACAAAATTGGTTATATTGTATGAGTATTAATGGGTAATATTTTTTAATTCTTAAGATATTTAATACCTTCCTAAATGTGACATTTATTGACATTCATTCGACGGATTGTTTTTCAACAAAATTACTTAGCATTGTTTTTGAATTCATTTAAATTAATAACCAAAAGAAATTCATAACAAAACAAAGAAGTTACCAGCATCTTATATTCGTTTAATTTAATAATTTTTATTACGTCTCAATGATAAATTATGCAAAGTATTATAAAACAATGTGTTAATTATGTGCTAAAATATTATTACATCCAAATGTAATATAAATGCATATAAAGGTTATGTAAATAAATTATGAGTCAAGATATCAATAATAATTACTAATATTACCGTAAGTTACACATATAATTACTATAATTATTATAGTAATTATATGTGTAACTTGTATACAAGGTTTAAGAGATATTTGTGATAAACTATTATTTAATTTCATTTAAGTATATCTATATTACATAAATAGATCATTGACAGTCCTAAGTCTGTTAAAATGGGAAGGGAAATGTTAGTACAATGTAGTACTTACCAAAAAATATTTAGGAACTAGTGTAATACCTATAATAATTTAGGATCCAACTAGTGTAGTACTTATAAAAATCCGGGACTCAACTAGATATTACACTACCTGCGATTAGCCCCTAGTATTCGGGACCCAACTCGGATGCTCCGTATGAATCAGATATAATGACAGTGAGAACGGTCTTCCTTTGTAAACTTCTATGCATTTTGTCTTATGAGTTATCATTTAAATATTTAATCAACAAATAGAAACGTTGAAACGTTTGGCAAAATAATAAACACTTACAAATTATAATGAAAACACAAACAGAAGTTTGTGTGCAATCATGTTAAAATGTTCAACAGACGCCGGTTCTATCGTTTAATAAACATCTGAAACTTTAAATACAATACGATGTACAAAATAATCGTATATTATAATCAACGTCATCTACATTAAAAACCAGTCGAAAACATCAAATTTAATTTGCCTTTTCAATTATAGTAAAGATTACGGATTTCTTTTTACATATTTGTAGTCAAAATCTACAGCTATCCACACCTAGACTACCAGGGAGTTTACCAATTGCACTTAAAATGATTTTTTCTTATACTAATTGTGTTCTAAATATTTTAGGTTGATTGACCAATAGCGTCTCAAATATTTTATAATATTGAAGGAAAATATTATTATTATTAGTTAGTTATAATTATATATTAAATAAATACACTAACTAATTTTTTTTCGATAATAAATACTTAATATAATATAAATAAATGAATAATTTTTTTTTCACATTTAACAAGTTATTTTTTTTTGGTAATATTAATACATAATATAATATCAATAAATAAATTCAAATTTAAAATTAAACCAGTTGCATTATAATTCACATTTAATCTTTTTTATAATAATAAATCAATTTTATTAATAATATTTTCATATCTGAAGGTAAGCAAATTTGAATAGCGCAATTGGTATATTGACTGTAAAATATATGGAGCGCAATTGGTACATTGACCCTAAACAAAAAAATTATTTTTTTCAATTCGGGATCCTAGCACCACTATCTCTTTAACCTAGCGGGGGATTATTTTCCCGTATGTTTTCTTTGCTTTGAATGTATGTGACAGTTAGTAATTATATAATGTGTAGTGTATATAAAATGATGAACTCATAAAAACTTATTAAACTTATTTTTTGAAACAATTATAATTAATTAACCATAAAAATATAATTTGAGTTTAGAATACTACTAAAAAATATGCCAGGGCTTATTAAATATTTTTTTACAAGAATAAAATTAATTAAGTAAAAAAAAAAAAATGCTGAGTATACAAAAAAAAAACCCGTTCAAGAATTATGATTTCAATTTATAGCTAAGTCTGCATTAAATATTTTATTAATTTAAATCGTCTATTAATAATTGAACTTAATTTGGTAACACTTAAACCCTTAATTAAACTATTTTCACGATTATTTCAATGCACACAATATGGAATGGAAATATTATAATATTTATAAATTATACTTAGGTCACTAAGCTAACTTCAATTATTAGCAGAAGATTTACATAAATCCGAATTTATAATTTAGACTGAGTTAGAATACTATTTTACAACTTTTAGAGCAGGTTTATTTTCAATACCAAGCGATACTATTTTAACGTAGAGTCTGAGTGGTTTTTATTGGGATAAAATATATTTTAGATTTACGGTGAAAATTGAAAATAAACGCGTTTCTAGAAAATGTATGTAGACGACTACACAAGCTTGCGAGCTGTTAAAGTTGCCTAACAAGTTGATAATGCTATGACGCCTTGTTAAACGCAGAGTCCCCTCTCCCTTTATGATGTTTCCTAACCACTTTTCGCATTGTAGAACAGGGGTCGGCAAACTTTTCGTAGGAAAAAGCTCTTTTTTTTAGAAAAATTTACTAAATCATGATGTCTTCAGAAACAAGCTGTACCGGTCTGAATAACTTTCTGTATATTTTTGCCCCCCTCCAGTCGCACGTACGACCTTTGTGCTCGAAGAAAAAAATTCCGACGCTGAGGGGCGTATCATCCCAGAGAGCCGCAGGTTCCACCGTCATAGAACATTTTCCGAAATTTATCCTAAGAGGAAGAAAAATGTGTGGCCGGCGCACTACGTAAACAATAATAAACGCTTACTGTTGGGACGAACGGACCGTGAACACACGACGAGTTTCTAGATTGCGTAGGCGGGTATCGGTAGTTTTCGCGTACGTTTCGAACGCGGTCCGACATCACGCGAAATATTGTGGCGGTAAGGACGGCGGTGAGCATAACGATTACTCTTTACCAGAGCTATGCTGTTTTGATTTGCCGTCCAATGGCAATGTTAAACATTTCTACCCCTCCCCCATTTATTTAATTGTTTACATGATAACTTAGACGGTAATAAATAGTGTGATAATTACTACAAAAAAAAAAAAATAAATAAATAAATAAATAAAAAATTAAAAAAGTAATCAAACTAAATTTGTATTATAATTAAAAATAATTATTTAATACATGCTACCGGTGGAAATATGGCGATAAAAGTTCTTATTAGAAATTTAAATTTATGTGCCCAACTATTCCTTTATCAACTCAATCAATACTGCATACGTTGTAAACTTGGATAAAAGTTGCAGTATTCTGCCGTGCATATTTTCAATTAATTAAACAGTAATTAATGAATTTGAAGAAAATAATACCATAGCTAATAAAAAAGCGAAAAATTGAATGATGGTCAGAGAAAAGTAATCAAATCTTCTATTTATAAAAGCTAACCATGGAAATATACCAAATTGTATAACTTCTAAAATTATACCTTTAGCTGAGATAGTTGGAGTTAAAAATGATGCCAAAACTTGTACTTCAAATAATTCAAGTAATTATGAAGAAGCAATAAAGAAAAAACTGGAAAATATCTTAGAAAATAATTGTGGTTATACTATAATGGAAACAGTTTTAAAAATTTTAGAAGGCAAATAAGCCTCTTTAACAAACATATCAGGAAAATTAACATCAAGCGATATTTACTACTTTAAATATGTTCCTCAGTCAATACCAACGGCGCCAGTCACAAGTCAACATTTTTAATTTTCAGTTTTTATTTAATAAAATTATAAATTATCTAATAATTTATTAGTAATTATAAGTCTAATAAAAGAATACATCTAAAAAAAATGTATTTGTCATTTTTTAAAGACTTTTTCATGGTAAAATACATTTTTTAAAGACATTTTTGGTTGTTTTTTTAGTACATTTTTGTTCGATTTTTAATGCATTTTAATCCGATCCCTACATATAATCTTATTTAAATGTTAACCTGAGAAGGAATCTATGTTGTTCTGTACCAAATTGTGTATTTCAGAGCGACCATTTAGTGCATTAAAACTGCATTAAAAAAATCGGAAGTTACTCGCGGTTGAGAACGATTGATGACGACTAAGCAACAACGCTACATTAAACATTTAATTAGACATCACAAAAAGTTTAGAGTATGATGACATAATCGATATACTACTAAGTATATAGTTCTTCTAAAGCTAACGAAAAAAAAAAGTGTAAATCGTAAATGTTTATTGCTTTGTAATTAATGGATGATAAATAAACCTACATTACAATTATGACTAATTTATAAAGACAACATGACGCTTTAGAAAAAATAACGGTAACATTGATAACATACATTATTATTTCAGTGAACACTTGGTGCACACTTGGTCACCAAGTGACTTTGTACATTTCGCATGTTCATGATACTCAATATTTGTGACGCTTTTAACGAATTTACGTTTCCTTAACAATGGAAAATCATCATTAGATAATCGATGAACTTCGATTACAACGCCATGTATTTATTTTTCTTCTTTTCACCTTGATTTGCTGTTTATAATTTTATCTGTCATTTTGAATCAAACCACTTGGAATTTTATGATTTTGATGGAATTTGATCTTTTGATATAAATTTATTGTAATTTACCTCTATTAATATCCAGCGTTTTTTTTTTCTTTCGTATGGAGTACTGATTTTTTATTATTTTAATAGGTATATTTATTTGTAATACTGAGCGATTGACTCCTAACGTTGTTTCGTTTTAATTATTATTATTTTTTTTTTTTTTTTAATAATTATTTATTGTAGGTGTGTATGTATACATAAACAATGATACGAATTTTATAATATTAAAAAAATGATCTTAGTCATGAAATCGAAATAAATACCTAAAATAGAAGTAATAAATACAATTTGTAATATTAAATTAATTACAAAAAAAGTGAACAGAGTCGATAAAGAGGAACAGTTTTGAAAACGGGATAACTAATTTAAATTAATTTTTTTAAAAGTAATCTATTGTATCTTACTTATAATAGGGTTTTAAACAATATCATTTATCATGCACCACAGTTTTGTGGCTAGCCGAGTGAAATTTTACCCTTGTTTTTAAAATCTACGTACATACGTCATAGTAAAAAGTTTAATCATTTTCACTTTTTTATTTCTATCACATCCATAACGGCTACAATAAAATCTACGAAAATTTACCTTAATCCATATCTAACTCTATTTAAAATTAGATTTCCAATAAATGTAATGAAAAAATAAATATAATCAATCTTGTTTTCTAATTTATAGTGGTTAAAATTTCGTCATAAACAAATTTAAAATGATATTATTTTATTTTTATACAGCTTATTAAAAGTATTATGGATAACATGGAAATTATGGCAGTTACAAAAATTTACCAGTATGGTATATTTAATATTGATAAATTATTAGTAATACTATTGAAGTTCTAATGTAGTATAATGTATAATAATATTATTAATTATTGTGTAGTGTGTTTATTTAACCAAAATGTGTTATAATGTTATTAATATGTAAGTGAGCATATATTTTAGTACGATTAGTTTTGCATAAAAAAAAAAAATAGTCCAGACGTTGGATTCATTTTTAAAACTACTTTATTTATAAGGAAGAAACGCAATATAATAGTAATCAAAATCAATATAATTTGTTAGAAGTATTGTTTGTTAGAGTTATAGATAGGTACTTGAGATTATTTTACAAATATTTTATTGACATAATTTTCATTTTTGTTACAAAGGTAGGTCCACTTTGAGGATCGGTATGTTTATGTTCATTGTACCATTTTTACATGTAAATAAAGTAAAGAATAATTTGAAAGAGATGTAACTGAAGTAGTTTTAAATAAAGACAGTGTAGTTTATCAACTAGACACTACAGGAACCAAAGGAACATTCTTCAGAAGTTACAATAAAGGTCGTAGTTTGACATCTGCTAACAAACTTTAACGTAGATCGATGAAACTAAATAGTTCCAAAGTAAAAAGACAAAAGAAAAAATATGCTTAAAATCACAGAAGTTATTATTATCGTAGACTATTTATTTATAAATTTGTTTTTTATGGTAATGGGCGATAAGAAAATGCAAAACCAATGAAAATATTATGCAAATCAAAATGGTACAAGGGCATTAATAAGCATTTGAGGATTTATGTTTAATGTGTAATTTGAATATTTTTTTAAGCTTATTTACGATATTTAGTTTATAGTTAGAAATATGTTAATTAATATAAATTGTGTAGATTTAATTTTTCCTATTTATAAATGACTTATGTTATTATTCATATAGTTATAATCGTTTTACTATTCAACCATAAATATTTAAATATTTTTTAAATAAACTTCGATAGTCTGTAAAGTAATATTACTAAAATACGGGATACAACGCTATCTCTTGAGCGTTGTCTACCTTCTATTTTCACGCTGATATCATCATAATAATTATTTTTTAATGAAAATAAATGCACTTTATTTAACTTTAATTTAATGATAATAGAGATAATATAGATTTACCTTATTAAGTTGTACAAATACTCGTATATCGACCGGGTTTCAAAACAAAAGACAAAAATAATGTTTTTTTTTCTTATAGACAATTTAAGAATTTAAAGTTAAGTTGAATTTTCTTTATTTTTCATTTTTCATTATTTATTTTATGTTCATTCTTTTATTACTTCTATTTCGTGGCATTATTAATGCTATTTTAAAGACGAGAGATTTTTCGCTGTACCAAGTTCATTAATGAATAATATTTAACTTCATATAATGAACTTTGGTGGTGTGATATTTGTCCGTGGGTTGACTTTACCGTTTTATTGGTACAAGACGAAAAATAATATTACTTGTTACGTGATACACCAAACGCGTCTCAGTCCAGCTTTGCATTTTAGCATGTACACTAAATATTATTCTAAACCGATAGATGGAGAATATTATGTAGAGTTGTATTATCGACTTAATTTTGACCTGATCCTGTAGTATTTTTGTGTTATACATAAATTAATACAATGTGATGGCGTGGATGAGAGACGGATCAAGGAAAAATCACCTTGATGCCAAAACAATGTAGGTTGGGTTGTGTATAACGATTTCGTAAATTTTACATTTTTAGTTTCCCCAAGCTGTACTTTAATTTATTCTGAATTTTCGTAACGATGCGTAAAAATTATTATTAATTTAATATTTTTACTCTTTGTACGAGACTTCCATATAAATCATGGGAGACCCTAGTTATTATTAATTATCTATGATGAAAACTATATTATGTATAAAAAGACAGAAAATGATTGATAAAAATCATACTGCTGAAACAGAAAGAACCTACATATTTATTTTTGATTCAAAGTAACGTAATTTTATTCTTTAATAAATTATATTACAAATTGTTATTTGTTTTTTAATTTTTATAAAAATATCTTAATATGAGTTATTAACAGAATACTTTAACTTTCTTAGAATTTAAATGATGTAATTTCAAGTTAAAATTGTTCTACCTCAAAAGAAAAAAAAATATACGAGAAAGAATACCGAAAAAGTTAAATGTATATCGGAGAGTCATACATATTTCAGGATAAACGCAACGAATTAAATTTATACACAAAGATAGTAAGTGGCAGTATAAGGGGATTTGATGTACACATGATATATCTTGATACTATATTAAGAAAGTAAAACGTAAAAATATCATTTAGGAGAAAATGCATCACAGAATAAATTAGAATATAGAATTAAAAGAAATAATTAACAATAAATTTCAATTTTGCATTTTATTAAATTTGTTTACAGTTTATGTTAAGCTGATTCAAATATCTTAATGTGAAATATTTATGGCGTATACATGCCGTAGAGCAGGTATGCTAAATTCAAAGTATCAAGTGGGTTAAATATATTGAATAGTTTACTACACGGTCCGCACATAAAAATTTAACGAAAACATTTTTTTATATTAATATATATGTGTACATACAAAACCATCAATAAAACAGTTTATCAGAAGAATATAAGACATAGTTACGTATACCAAATATAACAATTTCTAAGAGTCTAAGATAGTTGTGACTTGATATTAATATTTTATTATTTTTTTACTATTCATTTTTTATTTTGTCGATTAATATTTGTAGCCGCGGACTGCAAAACAATTTAGCCATGGTCACGTGGTTCAACGGCCACGGCCGCGGGTCACGTGGCTGACATGTCTGCCGTAGAGATATAAACATGTTATAGTTGAAATCAGAAATCCGTCAAAAATAGTTTTCTTCGACCTCTTTCATCGAAATTGTTAACTGCCATAATGAGAATGACCAGGATTCCATCTATAGTTTCTGTCCTAAATTTGATTTCGATTAAGCACACCTTTCAAATTAACGCATAATTGTGTTCTAATTTTATACTTTTCATAAACGAGTACTTTATATTCAATTCAATTTCCATTTTCAAAGCCTTCAAGTTGCCACTGTATGTTTGATTTTATTTTTAAAACTAGTTTTATAAACATATTTTTATGAAATGAGTTGAACTGACCAATTAGTCAAATTTTACGACGAATATTTTAACTATGAATAATTTGAATACGAAGCGAAATATTCAAAAACAATTTCATCAGTTATTATTTCAAATTTATACAGTTTAAGATGGTTTCAAATTTTTAAAATTATATTAGAATTTTAGAGGCCTTAGATAAATAGTCAAGCAATTTAATTTATATACGATTTTACTATTCACTTGAATATTTAACTAAGTGCTTAGTAATTGAATTAAATATCTAGAATTATAACTAAATGTCTTATTAATGCGTAAAATAGATAGGTAAGTGAAATATTTTTAATTTCGTATCTCTTAGTATTATTGTTTTAAGACTTAAATTAAAAATAAATGTAAGTAATTACTAACTAGTTACGACAGTACGAGTATAAACAATGAATAAGTAATTATATTGTAATTAAAAATGTTTACTGTCAAATGTCTTTGTTTGATGGCATTTTCTGGAACAATTAACATTTTTTTAAACTACTATCACCAACTGGTTTGACACATTACCGCTTTCCTACTTGACAGTGACATTTAACAAACCTTGACCGTTGAAATTTGATAATTTTGTTACAGCTTCACGTATGGATACAAATTTGTCTTTGGGTACTCTGCTATCTTCTAAACCATTTTTTTGAAACTAATCAAAGTTATTCTCTGGAACACCAATATATTATTATACCAACTGCTGTACCAACTTGGTAAACGCCGTTCACAATGTTTATCACTAACCCATTTATATTTTGACTGTTGAGAGGTTTTTGGTCTATTTTTTTAATACTTAATAATATTTGACCACTAACATTTAGTTTAGAATAAATAGTTTTCACTATTGTTTGCCATTTTTTTCGTTGCAATGTTTTGTCATTTAAGAGATTCAATACGGTTAACTTTTATTGATTTTTTATCATTCCTATTATTTCCTAATTCAATCAGATCATGTGTATGGCATAAATATTATTACTTTTGAGTTTTAGTTTTAGCTGGATTCAATTATAAAAACGTTTAATTTTTATTATTTGCCTAACTTGAAATAAGCATTTAGTTAAACGTCAAGATTACATCGTCTAGACATTTACCAAGTTAAATGAGTTGACATTTACTTAATGTCTTGACGGATATTTAGTAATATTCTTACAACGTGTATAAATAATAAGTTAAATCAATAGACAGTTAAATATAAATCGTTTAAATGTATATAGTCTTGTATTCATTCAAAATGAAATAAGCCATTAAAATTATTAGTCTTTATCAAAGGTGATGAATTAATGTTTGTAATAACTATTTATTGATTTAGATAAACACATCTGGGAAATTGTACCAATCCAAAATGTGTGTTCAATATTACACAGTATACAACTGTATTTTACGCACTAATTTATAGTAATTGAGATATAACATAATCGAGACACGAATTGGCTGCACAAAGCGTTCTATCATTCATTCACTGCGGGCTATTCAGTCTGCTTCCTCGTAATCAACCCCCCTTGTATGAATAATCGTTTCCACGGGGGCATTACTACAAACAGTCGCAATACAAACTTCCTATAGCCTAATGCAATAAATTCTGTGAATACATTTATAACTATAATAATCCATCAGTCGAAAAAATATCGTTCCACGATATTCTCCATAAAGTACGAAGTTGTCTAAATGAAACTGATGAAAGATTTATAAGCTATAAATTTTAAATACAAAAAGTAAAAAAGTAAAATTAAGTATAGATATATTAAATAAATTTCCCTAAATCAAAGATTATTTCTGAGACGTTGCTAGTGAAAGGTTTACACTGGTAGGTATTTGAAAACTTATTACAATATTATCTCCTTTGCAGTTGCAAATAATTAATTATTGTTATTCTTACGTAATAGATTGTAAATAAACATTTTTGTTTTTAAACAAAAGAGTAAGAAAATAAGAAAAAATACATAATACTACACAATTTTAACATAAATTAGTCGAATATTAATTAATTTACATTTTCATTTTTTTATTATTTTTCATTAAATTAATTTCATAATGTATTACCTTAGACATGCCATGGCACTTGACAAATAATCGAGTGTACGTTTATATTGTTTGTGTATTTTTTAATTCAAAATACGTCAATGTTTTGTTTTAAGTGGAACAATACAGAAACGAAGCATAATATCAACTTATAATAATAACCACCTTTATTTTATTTTGTAAAATAACGCATATTATAGTAGTTTTAATTTATAAATTTTAATTTGAATCACTTAACATCAATCTGCTAGCACAGTATAATGTTTTCGCTTGAACTTTCGTTTAGCAATAAAGTTTTCGTGTATACATAATATATACAATTATATATATATATATAATAAAGTCTCAAAGTATTTCAAATTTTTTTTTCCAATATATTTTTAACTCATTTTGAATAAAAATATTCAACGCAAAAGGGGGAAAAAATAATAACCTAACTTATCCGAAATGCATCATTGATTTTTAAGTTATTTTATTCAAAATCAATAAAAGCTATCTAATTGAGACTAGACTAATGATTTTATGACCTACGCAATCAATGTTCTTATAAAATAATAAAATGCGTTTGAAATTTATATACATAATAATGACCGTTCGACTTACGATATCCGGTTACAATTTCGCTGATTATATTTATAATTCATTATATATTTAATACATTTTTACAGCAAAATATATTCAAGTATTTGACAAAATATAATTCTACCTATTAATATATCGTCGTTGGACCAAAAAAACCTCCTGTGTGTATAAATGGCAAAAATAACATCTTGATATCAATATTTTCCAGAAAAAATAACATATAAATTAAAATATCCTATGATGTATTAAAAAATATGGTTTTTATGAAAAAGGTAAGTTAATAAATATTTTACATGAATACAAAATGATAAAAGACTATCCATGTGTGTTATATTACATGAGATATTTTAAAAATGCACTTCAGTTCATAAATGCCTCTTATGTGGTATAAATGTTACATCAAAGATTTAATAAATACAATGAAATTAGTAATGTATAGTGCATAGGAGATTTTTTATATAACATAAAGGTATGATAATGTTAATATGATAAATAAAATGATAATTTTATGGCAATTATTTTTTTGATATACCGCCAATTAAGAATTAATATTATATTAATGTGAGTTGTTAATTTTGATATCTTCTTTTTTTTTTTTATATATATATACTGAAGACTAGGATTTTACAAATATGAGGTTTTTTCAACCCAACCACGATATAAGGTGGTGTTACATCGTTTATTAGAATATGTTGTTTTATTTGTTTCATATTAGGCGTCTATAAAATAATATTTTAAGAAAAAAACTTTTCCATTTTGTAAGTCGGAAAACACCAAATATCTATTATATCTGCTTATTTTTTTGATATTTTTTTTTGTAAATTTCAATAACTTTTCGACGTTTATCATTTTAATACCTTTTAAAACTTTTTATATTATTTGTATTGGTTGTTAAGTAATTTACACTATAGTCAAACATTATGTTATTTTTATTCATTTTTGTTATTTACCGACTCAAACTCTTAACTAAAATATTGAATCGTTACTTTTTGTGAGTACGAACATTTTATAATACTTAAAACAGGACGAACAATGGTAATAAATGTGGACCCGGATAAAGCATATATTTAAGATAATATCAATGTATGTAATATAATTTTAAAATTATTCATTGACTTATAATATATCTTATTGGATTGAATATTATTTAAGTAATTGAATAAATATTATTTTAACAAGTTGGTGAAATAAGTTTTAGAACCGGATTCAGGTTTTACTTTACTTTATACCTTATAGTTATGTAAATCGAACCAATTGTAAGCGTAGAAATGTTATGTATCCTCAAACTTGGTATGGTTTAAGCGTACAGGTTCTGTTTTTTTTTTTTTTTTTTAATAATTTTATTTATTTTGTTAAAAAAAACACACGGAATTCAATAAGAGTCTACTAGTATGTAACGTGTATGAATGAAACATAAACATTGCTGGTGACCGTTTCTAGTTCTAACTGCTATAGTCGATGACAAACAATCGAAAAATATATCACCGAATCTAATCACCGTTGCAAATCGTGTGTGTAAAAATGACTTTAGGTCGATAATTTTTGTTAATTAAGTTTTCGGTTAGAGGGTTTTTTTAATTTTAACTTCTGGATTATGTTTGTGTTATAAGCAGTAGTGTATTTAGGAATTTTAGGATAGGGACAACATATAATTTGCCATCCCAAAAAAAAAAAAAAAAATGTTTTCATTAATATTATAATTTCTTTTAACAATTTCTGTAAAATTTAAATCATAGTACATTAGATTGAATTAAATATATATTTCATATATTATATTATAATATATGAATCATTAACATAAATAAAAATGCTAGTAAACTAAAATATATGAAACTTTTTTTTTATTTGATTCAGAAATAGAAAATCATGAGTATTTTTTTAAAAATTTAATGAATTGAGTATTTCAGCTTCAAATGATAATTTTCATAAATTAATAAATAATAAATTAAAATAAATAGAATAAAATAAATAAAAAATAAATAAAAAATAAAACAATAATAAAGCAAAACAGTGGTCTTGTGCAATTACAGACCGTAAATATATTTTTATTATTTTTAGTATTCCAAAATAACGTTCTGCACTAGAATTTATAGATGGTGTAGGTAAAAAAATATGCAAAACAATATTATCATATGGATAAACACTAGTAATATCATATTATTTTATTAACGGTGACATTTGATTGTAAGTTTATATTGTAAGTTAATCTCCAAAACTTTTTCCATAGATTTGAAATTGTACACACTCATTTATAAAACATGTTGCTAAATTATTTGATTGTGTTATCTGCAATACTTCAGAATCTTCTTTACTTTTTTTAAAATAATTTCTTGTAACTTAAAAAAGAAAAAACTTTTTCACCAATTCATCGTAAGCAAGTTTCTTTTTTTTTCAACTCGTATAATAATTTGTCAAATATTTGTTGCCCCTATGTTGAAATTCCTAAATACTCTTAAAGACATAATGATTGATATTGAGATTTTTTATATCCAACCTATTTTATTAAAAAGAGAAATATTGTCTTAAAAGTTTAAACTTTGGTTGAAGATAAAAAATCAACTATTTTCATTTTTAAATTCTATTGTAACTAACAAAAAGCAGTACATAAACAGATTAAATTCTCTCAGATATTCGACATCAAAGTGTAACAAACAACAATATTATGACGGTCGATAATTGGTCATTCTCGAAAAATATGAATATTTACACATTTGCTTTTAATACTAGTACAAAATCCCATGAAACATTTAGACGCATTTATTTAGATAGTACATTGCAATTACTTCTTCAAGTTCCATAATCATGACTGATATACATGGATAATTTATGTATCGTACCGAAGGCCTTAAATTAAAAGGAGTCTGCCACTGAATCCCAGTGGAATCCAAGAACTTTCAGAACAGATTGTTCATTTTGATCAAGTAAAACAGACGGAGACATCACTCGTACATTTTCCGGAACAGTTTGTAGAATTTCACAACAATTACTAACCTAATGACCGTTATCATTGTCGCAGAAAAATGATCAAGGAAATTGGTATATAATGGTATTATCGGTAATCGCAGTGAAAGATTTATTTCACTTTTTACAATGTCCCAATATTTTTAGTTAAAACAATTCTTTTGAACTCATTAAACTCATTTGACGTAAAGATGCATTAAACCATACAATCAACTCTACGAGTAAAATACATCATTGGAAAGCCTCTTTAATCAAGTTTTTTGTAATTTGTTTATTTATTTATGTACATCTTATTTTCCTAATTACTTATATTGTGTTAAATTTAAAAAAAAAAAAAACTAATTTTAACCCTTTTTTCTAATTCAAAATATAAAATACAGTATACATATTAAAATCCACGATGTTATGACTACTTCCAACATAAATTTTATCGTATTTAATGAACAATTAAAAATATTTTAAACATTTAAAAAGTGTTTGATTAAAGAGTTATATTTGTTTTTATTGGTAATAAATACCAAGGTAATGGAATTGATTATTTTAATGTAATGGAATTTGCTCCTATGCTAATTAACATGTCTTAATGTCTTCAGTGACGGTTTTTCCAATAATACATTGTAGTTTTTTAGTGTACCATAGTTAAAGTTTCCTATTCATCCATTAATAAAATATCTCTGAGATATAAATATTTCCTTTTTAGCATATTTTATGTGAATTTAAACAAAATATTGAATAAAATATTTTTATTCAGAATTTATAATTTTTCCCTAAAGAGATTTTTTCGGAACAATCAAACCGGTTACTTCTGGTCTAGTAACTGGTGGTTTTGATATATCTTATTTTTCTCTCTCAGTATAAATATTACTTACGAATGCATAATTGTTCATTGGATAAGTGTATAATGAATAGTGAACATTTTGAATTTTTTTCACGCACTCATTTTAAAAAAAAAAACTCCCACTTTGATTTAACTTTCTTTACCGACAGCTTCTTCGTTTTTTGAATTAATTTCTCAACTTGTTTTAAGCTATATATACATAAATTATGCGTTTTAAAAATTATTTTAATTTAAATGTTATCTATAAAATAACATACTTCGATTAAATTAGTGAGAGTTTTATACGCTAACATCAAACCCACTTTCTTCGAATTTTTAAACAAGATTTATAATGATTACATTAGGACATGACAAACTAATTAGTATCTAATTTAGTAGATAATATACTTGAGGGATTAAACTGATACACAATAAAAATGAAAAAAAAAGGACAAAAATGTAGAAAATAGAATGCGAGTGCTTTTTTATCTAAAACAAATTATAAAACAAATTTGTACACAACTTAGTTTTAAAGTTTTTAATGAACATATTTTAATATGGATTTTAATAGTTATATGTTGAACACAATTGATACCTACAAAAATAATGATTGTAATCCAAATATCGTAATACATTGCATCGAAGTATAAAATTTTTCATAAGTAATGACATAATATAGAACAGGACTGTAAAAATAGTTTCTGATCCTTAATCGAATTTTAAAACAATTCATAAAATATGAAAAAAAAAAAATAATAAATAAATACCTTTGATAAATTAATTTGATATGCAAGGATTTTCATAATATTTTATTGAAAGTATATTAATATAGAATAGTATAATAGAAGTATACATTTTATAATCGAACTAAGCTCTAGTGAAATAAATTGATTTTATTGAAGTTTAAAGTTAAAATTAAAGAAAATTATAATTTCTGCATACTTTTTTTAAGAAGATATTCTAATAATTGAAAAATAATCATAATAATAAAAAAAAAACGACTAAATGTACAAATAAAACAAGTTTCTAGCATTGTTTTAAATCTAATAAATAATTATATAAAAGTTACCTAGTTGACATAATGTGCCAATTTTTAACAAAAAAACATAAAAAGACGCTCAACGTCTTCAATATGAATACTTCATTTGATTCAAAATATATAAATGTATAATAGACAAGTATTGAGAGTAACATTAAACCGAATATAGCAAACTAAACGTTCATATCGGACGGTCATAAAAATCGACATTGACGATGATCAAGGTTGACGAAAAATAAAAGATATGTTGTACGAATATTTAAATATGTACAACATTATTAAATACTGTAAACTGTATTGCATTTCTAATTTCTAATACATTTTCAGCTATTGATAAAACAAATAACCTGTGGTAACACTTTAATTTGGTTCTGAAACTGCTATGGATAATAATTTATTACAATTTATCACATTCCAAATTGTAATAACCGAATATTCATTCAAAAATTTATAATTTTTTGGGTTTTATCGCGTTTTGTATTACTGAAAAACCGGCTTCTCCGATTATTAATATTCCAATTATTCCGTTCCGATTTTTATTGGTTTTTTTATTTCCATAAATTTTTCGTCTTAATATGCATACTATTCGTAAATTAAAACCACGTTACTTTGGTAGTGGTGTACCTATAAAATTATAAGTGTATTATGTATAATTTTGATGAATTCTCAAAAATACGAAATGTTCAGTAACTTTCTTGTGAGTGAATACATTAAAGGCTCGGGCACACAGAACGTGGTCTGTCGTGGCGGTCAGCGATTTGATGACAGCATACAGGCAGCGATAAATGGTGAGCGGTTTGCTACAACAGTCATAAATCTAGTAATAAATCTATAATCTATAATAATAAAATAGTAATAAATCTAGTAATCTAGTATTCTTATACAAAAATTGCTTATATTTGTCTATTTTATTTCATTTTTTAATAATCGTCATTTTACAATAATGTCAAGTTCTGACTTTTTTGTTTCACATGTTATACCATGGTTACTGCAGTTAATAAAAATACAATAGTTGTATAGTATATAATATATATACCTATCTATATATATAAAAATCTCGTGTCACAATGTTTGTGACCATGCTACTCCAAAACGGTTTAACCGATTTTAAAAAAAATTTGTATATACATTTGGTAGATCTGCGAATACGTTTTTATTTATTTTTTATTTTCCTAAGTGTTATTGTTTAATAAATCGTAGTTTAATTTAATAATTTTTCACCCGGTCGATAACTACGCAATTAAAAATGAATTATTAAATAATACTGTTAAAAAACTATTTAAGCTAATTTTATTTTTGGTATTAAATGACGGGTATTGCATGAATATTAATCAAGATCCCGTAACAGGTGCCAAAACAAACAAGAATGTTAGTTCGAAGGATTATTATGCATATCGGTTGATGATGAGACGCGATCAGGACAACGTTATTCTACGATGTCGTGAGCTTTGTCAACAATTCATAGTGGACATGTATGTAAAGATAGAGAGCTAATAATTACGATACTTGCGATTCAATCAAAAAAAACTGCGTGCGGAAGTTTCTCAAAACAATTGTTAGATATCGGTGATAGGAAAGTTAATACAGATGAAATAGGATGCATACAATTACCGACCGATTTTTGCATAATCATTGATTCGCAAGATGCTCTCATTGACCAGATATTTCCCAATGTACACAGATAATACACAAATTATGAGTGGTTGGTCGAAAGAGCAATTTTAGCAGCAAAAAATGTGGATGTCAACGAATTGAATCTCAAGATACAACATTTGTTACTAGGAAACTTGGTGTCATACAAATCTATTGATACAGTCTGTGATGCTATTGAAGCTGTAAATTACCCAACAGAGTTTATAAACTCATTGGATTTACCGGGCATGCCACCGCCTAATTTACAATTAAAGGTTGGATCTCCGGTTATTTTACTTCATAATTTGAACTCACCACGGTTGTATACGGCACGCGATTAGTCATTTAAAAATTAATGAAAAATGTTATCGGAGCCATCATTTTAAATAGCAAATTCCAAGGTGAAAATATATTACTACCGCGAATCCCTATTATACCCACAGATGTGCCAATACAATTTAAACGCCTTCAATTTCCAATTAGATTGGCATTTGCAATGACTATTAATAAGTCTCAAGGCCAAACGATGTCTGTCTGTCGCTTAGATTTAAGCACATCATGTTTTTCACACGGAAAATTATACGTGGCGTGCTCTCGAACCATCCAGTTTGTTTGTGTTGGCGAAAGGTGGGATAAAAAAAAAATATTGTACACTCTGTTGCATTAAGGCAGTGGTTCCCAAAATGTGCACCGCGGTGCTCTTGGGGTATCACGAAAACTTTCTAAGGGCATCGTGGTCTACGGTTCATAATAAATAGTTTAAAATATTTAGATTTTTTTTCCCTTATTGTTTTCGTAAAAACTTTATAGCAAATAATGAAATATTTTCTATTATATATTCGGACATTCTCATTTTAACCTTATAATATTTTTTATGTATTAATTATAATAATGATAACAATACATTTTATTTATTTAATTGTTAAGTTTAAAAATGCATTAATTTATAATTAAGTTAAATTTTAATAAAATTAATAAAATTATCATTGAGTATTTTTTTTGTCCTGTCTTTTATGTTATTCACAGCAGGGCATCGTGGCTAAATTGAGTCCAAAAAAGGCTCCGTGGAAAAAAAAGTTTGAGAACCACTGCATGTGATTGATATTGTTTTTTACTAATATATTGTCATAATTATTGACATATATATATGTATATGTCGTGTATATCGTGTATATATAATTTTAAAGGATCAATTTTAATAAATTATTAAAAAAATAAATGTTTGATGTTTTTTCATTTTTATATTTCGTCATCGTTCTCAGCACTCCATACCTCTTTCACTTGTATACCACATCCTTACACACCTATATTAAATTAATTATTTTTTCTAGCAAAATATTCTCAAGAAATAATTTATATGACAAAACAACGTTTGTCGAGTCAGCTTGTAATATATACATATATATAATACATTTTTTTCAAATTCAATGTCTTTTCATATTTACAAATTTGATTTCCACATTTTTCTGAAGTCGTAAATTATGATAACTAAATAATTACAAATATCTATTTTACATACTTCATTAGTGATTTATATTGTATATTAGTACTGGATTATAATAGATCATTTTTTTTAACTGAAGTCTCTTTTAATTGCATTTAATGTAATTAAAATTCTAAATAAATACAATTTTAATATAACCATTAATATGATATGAAATTACAATGGGATCCGAATAAATATTTAGTCTAATTTTTACTTTTATTAAAAATTTATTTTAGTGATAATTTATTTTATTTATTCGTTTATGAAGTAGATAATATTTTAAATTGTATAATGTTTTATTTATAATTTTAAAATTTCGGAAAATACGAAATAGTTAACCAAACAATTCCTTCGATATCTTTTTTCTATCGATTAATTTCGGATATTAAATGTACAAGTAAAATAATAAATAATCGTTTAATATGTTTTTAATAATGATTTAACTGTTAATTGTAGCAAACAACGTCATAATTTTAATTTGTTTTTATTTAATTTACATCTTATTATATACATGGAGATAAAATTTATCTATTTTATTTTTTTACATTTTTTTTTTTTTAATTATGATTTATTTATTATATTTAATATAATCATAATTTATTCTTCGACATGTATATTAAAACTCGATTTAATTTTATAATAATCAATTTCAAATTCAAAAGAAATGTACTTCTTGATTCATTATTTTATGTTAGATCAGATAAAACTAATTAAGATTGAAATACTTATAGTAATGTTACCTAGTTGATTTGATTTTCATGATTATGAAACCTAAAATCTAATCAGATACGGTTTTTTGAAATCAACTAACATTTTATTATACTAAATATATTTAAAATTAAATTTATTAATTTAATCAAATTTATTTGGATCCTCAGTTTTCGGCAACCGATAAAACGCATAATATAACGATCGTTATCGGTCGCGATTTTGTCGGCTACGTTTATTCGGTCACCGAAAAAACGTTTGTGATACGACACTAAATCCAGAGTAGTATTATTCTTATTATGTACAAAGTTGAATTGGTTAAATTAAATTAGGATAATACACTAACAAAATAAGAATTTATTGAAGAATTACAAATTATTTATAAAGAATTATGTGACCAATTAAAAGAAGGTAAATTATAATTGACAAATAGGACAAATTTAGTTTTTAGAATAGATATGAACATTTTATTAACAGCCTTAAAATTAAGATTTTAAGTTACCCATTTCAATTAATTTATAACGAATATTCGATAGTTTCCTTAAAAAGCATTTATCTTGTTTATTGTAGAAATTATTTATGATTCAGTATCTTATTAATGGGTTCTTGATTATTTATACGTATTGGATTTTTATTTTATTTTTTTGAAATAAAGTTTAAAAATAAATATCAAGTCTTAATCACGTATATCAACACACGTTGCTGTCATTATTGAGTTATGTAAATAAATAAGAAGATGATTTAAAATTATTATTAAAAAACAAAAAAAAGTATCATAATAATGCATCCATAAAATAAAAATTAGAACTTAGTTAAATATAAAATGGTTGAAAAATAACTTTAACTTTTACATAAGTCAAAATGTTTTATGCGTTATTATTATTATTATTAAACTGTATACGATTTTCATAAAGTTCATTAGTTGGACCATGAAATACTACATAAAAATAGGATGAATTGTGGTATAAATAAACATGATCATATTAAATATATATATATTTAGAAGATTACGTAATATCAGCACGATCATCATATCAGCAATATTGGTCGTCCGTTATTTAACAGCGAAAAATTTGCAGCCTAAAAGTAAAGATATAATGTACGGTTCTAACAATCATACTTGGTATTTCTTTAAATACTGACGTCATTTTTTTTTTTTTTATTGAGGAATATTTACAATCTGAACATTGCACAACATATAAAATTGGATCAGTGTACGTAATTAATATTTTTAATTATTGCATGAAGATAAGAATAAAACTTATCCTTGCCTTAAACAAGCTAATGTAATTTTTTTCATCTTAATTAGAGTTTTTTGACGTCCATTGACGTTTCAGACGGTACATTGAATTTCTAGGAACTTAATTTTGAGTAAATAAAAAACTGAAAGGGTTTGAGTGTTTAATAATTAACGGGTGAAATCTTAAGTAGTATTTGGGATTTAATTATGGCACTAATTCAATTTTCGAACCGTGAAGGAATGCGTTTTATAACATGTATCAGAGAGAGTATAAGCGGTAGGATGGTTTATTGATTGGAACGTTGTATGGTGTGTGGATTAGTGAGATTTTTTTGAGGGTTAATGAGGGTTTGGCATAACCCATGATTTTCATCTAAGAACAGAGATTAGTATAATTATCATCAATATAAAAATAATTTTTAAAGTAATCAGATATATATTGTTATAAAATGTTGAAAATGTTTTACAAAAATAAGTTGGAGTTTCATTAAATTCATCATTTTAACCAAACTTTTTTTTTTTTACAAAGAGTTTTCTGCATCATTTAAATTGTAGCTCAAAAATTACAATTAAAATATTACAATTGAGTGATATTTTAAATAAAACCAATAAAAAATAAACATAAAAATATACAATGTAATATGTTGATGAAAGGTGGAATAGTAATAAATGTTGATAAGTAAAATTAATTAACTATATTTATGAGATAGATCATAATTTTGAGAAAATAAAGTGGATAAAATTTTTAAACCGAAATTATATGATGTATGTGTATATTATACACATGCGAGAAGAGAGGATCAAATTAATTACGGGATCGAGGTGGTTATGATAAACATTTATTTAGTGCAGACGTTGAAATCGATATCAATGAATAGATACTATATTTTAAGAGTATGTTTCAGATGCTATAATATGCAATATACATATATATTACATGAAAATAACATATTTTGTACATAAATACAAAACCCTATCAAAGAATTCCAAGATTTTTATTTTTTCTCAGCATGCAAAATCCTTAAAAAATCCAACCTTCAAATGGCTAAAAAAGAAAAAATATATGCATAGAATTGTATAATCCTATTTTTTCAAACGGATTATAAAAAAAAAAAAGAAAAAAATGTTAGTAAAAACTCTGCAGAAAATCGTTAAAGAAAAATAATACAGTATTTATATATATATATATATACACATTTAATTTAATTTTAAGATTATCAGACCAGTGATAACCATAATGAGAAAAAAAAATGTTTTTATTTTATTACATATACATACACTATGTAACAAAATTTAAATCACACTCAAAATTCTTTTTTCTATATATGAATTATAATTATTTATCTATTTTTATTTTTAAAACTACAATCTTAATATTGTGTAAAATATTAATATATTGAAATTAATACCATTTATTTTCATCAAGATACGCTAGTTGCCATAGCGTAGCGTCGACGTGGTACAAAGCACGCACCCAAGGCATATACTGATCGCTTACAACAGATGCATCATCATGCTGTTTTGCATCAATAGTGCCAACAATGGTGTCATGGAATTCCATCAATTCATTGACAGCCATCCTCTGGATGACGGAACAACGATCATGTAAATGTTTATTGATTATGGGCACCACATATGCGACGGGTTTATCCATATGGAAGAACAATGAATTACTAAATAAGTCTAATTAACAAAGCTATTTGTTATTTATACATTATACTGCAATACTACGGACATAATATGTTTATTTGTAAAAATTATAAAATTATAACATTATAAAACTATAATATCTATGATAATTAATTGTATTTTTTTTTTTTTACAAATTTGCAATAAAAAAATATATTTTGAAATATTTTATTTATTCAACTTGTTAGACCATATTGGTATTTTTTTTGTTACACGTATATTCATAAATAGTTAAGACAAAAAATTACAAAAACTGAGTATAATTTTTATCTTTCTTAATTTTTGTATATAATTATTATAATTTCGTTTCAATATTTCATAGCTTTAAATTTAAAAGATGAGGAAATATTTTTTTTTTGCAACATTGGAGATTGTTGATCAATCAATTAATTGTGTTAATCAATTTGTAACATACAAATTTAAATATTATTATATTAAAATAATAATAAAACAATTTTGTCATAAGGATTACTGTATCTTATTCCATAGTATAGGCTAAATGAAGCAAATGAGCTGAGGCAGCATTCTGTAAAATCATAAAATTAAGAACGTGAACACATCGATTAGGCGATAATACGGATTTTTGATCGGGACGCGTACGTGTTTACGTATGGGAGATTCACGATATTGTATGTTTGTTTTATTAAAATAACTAGCGACCCGCCCCGACTCCGCATGGCTATTATCTGGGTCTGCAATAAAAATAATTTGTAGAAATTTGTGATCATTGGGTCGAGGTGGTAGCAAGTACTCGGCTAAGTGATACACTTGCCCTTGAATTTTAAATGTAGGCGTGAAACCACGGGTTACTGAACGGCTTACTTACTCTTGAAAGACGTAATTTGAATGCGTTATTATAACGGCATATATTGCGTATAAATTATTTGGATTTCGGATGATTCTTCATCTCCCGCTGAACGTGCTCTTTTGGCATTCACTGTACTACACAACCTATGTACAAACGACGTTTTCCAGACACGTCTTTAGAATTCGCGTACAGAATTTATTCAGTTCAATAAATTATGGTTTTAATCTAATCTTATTGTCAAGGTACCACATCACACACACAAATTAAATAATACAAATATAGTAATAATAATACAGACTTCGGTCTACAGTCTCCTATTTTTTCTTTTTTTTTTTCGCATCAAAATCTATTGCGTAGTTTTAAAGATCTAAGCAAACATAGGGACAGGCAGTGGGAAGCGACTTTGTCTTATGCTATTTTTAGATTTCTGTATTTAGTTATTGTTTTATTTTTGAATAACCTAATTAGCAGGAATCGGCAGGATCCGTTTTGCCGCAATTGGTTTGATGGGAAATATGATTCATTTAAATTAATCAGTTCTTCTAATTTAACTCTGTTTATTAAATCGATTCGGTGATTAACTTTGAATCATTTGTGTATAATTTTAATTGAAATTAAACGATTATTTTACTAACAATATTTACTAACAATTTACTAACAAATGAATAATAATACAATTACTAGATATACCCAATTAGAAACAAATAATCTTTTTTAATTTTACCTATTACTTCAGCAATAATATAATAACAAGAAATAAATAAAAATACTAAATTACATTATTTAATACTCTTAAGTGTTCGATATTAAAAACCTAGTGTGAATATTGATCAATATTATTGATGGTCAATATATATACTTATTTTTTATATTAAATTGCCTTTATGTGTAAAGTATATGTATTGTACGCATAATCGTCCTAAAAAAATACGAACGTCAATTGTTCTGATTCACTTAACATATAAATTAATAGTGTACAACATCATATAACATTTTCAATGCATTCATTTATCTTGACAATATATTGTTATAAGTTATAACTTATAACGTGTAACACGTTCAAATTCGAAAATTATCTCTGTTCTCACCACCGGATGAATAAGACACAAGGAATTTTGGTTGTTTTCTATATGTTACCAGAAATCGTTAAAAAACAATTATAAAAATATTAACAGTAGTCTGGGGCTTCAATTAATACATTAAATATTTATTGTAATCATATTATACGTCATACACGTACAGAAATTTTTTTTAGATTACAATAAAAATACTAAATATTGGATACAACAATTCTATAATTACTGAAACAATTGTATCACATTATATGAAAAATTGAAATATATGATTAATACATTGAAATTATTTGGTTGGAGGGTTTTATTTAATTCGATCTATAATCACGAAGTTAATGTAATCAATTATTTTTGTAAAACGATGGATCTGTTTGTATCCGTTTGTTTTTTTATATTGATAAGGTGATGAATAATTTTTTCCAACAATAAGGTTATGATAGAAACAATAAAACCAACTAATAAGAAAATATAAAGTGATATTATATCTTTAATACCAACGCTAACTAACGATTCTTCTGTTGTGGTTTTCCCGGCGACGCATTTCGGTTTTTTAGCATACCATATTTGAAGTTCTCTGTCCATAATGCCAGTTTCTAATAATAAGTTGCCTCTGAAATAGGAATAATACTTTATTCAAAATATATGAAAACCCACAGAAATATTTTTCAATTCAAATTTTTACGCAATATTTATCAATTTTCTGTACGGAGAATTTTTTTGAACCAAAAAGCCGGTTACTTCTGGTCTGGTTATTGGTAATTCTGATAAATCGCATTTTTCTTTCTCGGTAAAAATGTCATTTACGAACCAATAACTGGATGCCGGATCAGTGTAAAATGCATAGTGACCTTTTTTAACTTTTTTCACACCGTCTTTGGCAAAAAGGTACTCTGACTTTGGCTTAACTTTCTTGTCGATAATTTTCTTCATGTATGGATTGGTTTCTGCGGCCATCTTATATTATAATATACATATATAAAGAAAATATATAAAAGAAAATTAATAATGTAAATACAATTATTTCAATCATGCGTGTGCTATAGAAAATCTTACATTAGCTAATTTAGTAACAATGTTATAATCTTCTATGCCGACATCCAACCCACTTTCATCTAGTTCTCGTAAAGAGTCAATATTAATTATTGTAGGACGCAATAAGCCAGACACTATACTTGAAGAGTAAAACTGATACACAATTAAACTAAACAGAAACATCAATAGGACAATGAACCTATTACTAAGCTTTGTGAGTTCCATGACTGTGCCTACAAAAAAAAAAAAAAATAGAAAGAAATTATTTTATACTTTTGTGCGTGACATGATTTTTATTTAGGATTACTTTGAATTAAAATGTCAACAACATTTGATTAGTGAAAATTTTCATACAAGTATAATAAAATTAATTTAATATAGAAAAGTATAATTGATTTGTGCATTATATAACCGAATTAAGCTCTCATGAAATCAATGGATTTAATTGAAGTTTAGTGTTTAAATTTAGAAATTGAATGAAAATTACAACTTCTAAATATTATTTTTAAGAGAAAATTAGTTTATATTAAATTATAAAAAAAAAAAATCATTAAAAAATGATCGAATGTAGTTTTGTTCTAAATCTAATAAATAATTAAATAAAAATTACCTTGTTGACATAACGTGCCAATTTTTAACAAGAAAATATCGCTCAACGTTTTCAATATGAATACTTCATTGGATTCAAAATATATTATTGTATAATAGACAAGTGTTGAGAGTAACATTAAACCGATTATAGCAAACCAAACGTTCATTTCGAACGGTCGTAAAAATATATTCATGGACGTTGACGATGATCGAGGTTGACGAAAAATAAAAGAAGGGCTGTGTGAATACATAAATATATCCAATATCATTAATTACTGTAAGCTGTATAGTATTCTTTTGTTCTGAAACTAATTTGAAGTATAATTTATTATATTTTATCACATTACATACCAATGTTCCCATGTTGTAATAGCCGAATATTCGACTACTTCTAATCTTTCGGGTCTTATCGCGTTTAGTATTACTGAAAAATCTGCTTCTCCGGATATTAACATTCCAATTACTCCGTCCCATTTGTTATTGGTCTTGTAACCCCATGAATTTGTCGTTTTAATATACATCCTGTTAATGAATATAAGATAAAGTTTATTTGATTTTAATTAAAATAATATTATGCATATGGTATAATTACGTGAGATTCAATACATTTCTTGTTAGTGAGTACATTATAGCATAAGAAAATTTTTGCCCGTAATTCATGCGATCCAAATTATATGTTCTTAAATACTTGACCAGCTCTTTGTTAGATGCTGTAATACTCGTGCTATTTGTTTTAGTCGCAGAACCGTAAGCGTTTCCCTAGAATATTATAACAAGATTGATTTTGGTTTAGTTATTCTTTTTATTCATTTATAATCAGTGGCATGCCCTGGAATTTTCAATGGACTGTGGGTATAATAATATACTTAAATTAATTTTCGTGGTAATACTAAACACACAAAAATAAGAGACTTTATGTTTCAAGCCCTTCAGAATTGTTTTTAGTGTATAATTTTGTACATTTGTGAATTGTTTTATAATTAAAATTAATTTACATTATAACACACTAATACCAAGTTGTTCAGTTAAACAATACTATTATACAGTATAGTATAGTATATTATATTAATATCATAGGCGTATGCAGAAATGTGGTACAGTTACGACACAATTTTTTCTTATAAGTAATCAGTTTAGGGCGTGAGTCAATTTTTGGGGGGGTCGCGAGAAGTTTTTTTAATAATACAGATATTAAGAAACAAACACATTTATTACATACACCTAATTATTAACTAAATATTATATTATTATTATTATAAAGTAGTAAATAAGTAATAAAATAGAAAAAATTTGTTTTTTAAAATTATTTTTATTGATTCTGTAAATGTAAAACTATGGGGTCGCGATAGATTTTTGGAAGAAAATTTGAGTCGCGGTCCTAAAAAGATTGAGAACCACTGGTTTAGGTATTTTTTGTTTTGTGACAATACTATAGTAAAAGTAAAAAATTTTACATATTATTGAAAATGTTAAATAATATTACAATATTAAATTCAATCAATTTTAACATACACAATGTGTAACAAATAATTATAAAGTTAATCGGTGATTTCCTGTAACTAATGCTTTGCATTTTTTAATTATTTCTCGATAATCAAGTTCCATATATACTTCTTGATTGGTACTAATAAAAAAAAAGCTCTCAAAATGCTTCTTGATTTATACTAGCCCTAAGTTACAGCGATGAACATCTAGAAAATTCTGTGTTTGGAATATTTTTTAATAGTCTGATTTCAGTTTTTAACTCATCAATACTAATATAAATATTTTTGAAGAACAAGCCTAATCATTGTCAGTGCTAGTAAAATGTACTAAATTTTCAAATTGAGAAATTATATTAAATGTTTCTGATTAAATCGTGAATCAAAATTATTTTCATCTAATATTACAAGAAAAACAAGAATACGTCATTTCTTCTTTTTTAGATTCTATTTCATGTTATATATTTGCATTAAGACCAAATATACATGAAATTGACCGTTTCTCAACTTTAGGAACCTTTTTATCAAATTCAGCACAAGAATGTGAAATGTATCATCATATACCACTTCAAAGTCGTTGTCATTGGATCTTCATTGAGAAAGAGTATTATTCAATCCTGTTATCTAACCAACTGAATTTAGTAGTTCGAGTTTTTCCATTTCCAAATCTGATTTATCGTGTTGTTATAACATTTTGATGCAAATCGTATTATCAGAATTGAGTTATCGACATGGGAACTTATGTAGGTAATAAAGAAAAGGAAATAACCGAATATTTTTTAAGGCGTTTCTCATCATTCACAGACATTGCAGAACAACGAACTTTATATAAGTAGAAAAAAAAATAAAAAAATAAAAATATAATTTTTTGAGAAAATTAAGAAACCGAAATTCAAGGGATTAAATATTAATACAGATTACAGGTACAGCACATGCCGTATAAGCCGTACTCGTGCGCACGCCTATGGCCAATTGTACATAGTCTGTTATGGGAATGTTTATAGTGAGTCATAAGTAGGGCAGAAGACTTGTAGCTCTAAAAATAAACTAAATATGCAAACACTTATGCACTTAAAAACCCTATAATATGCACTAAAAATATGCTCTTATATTTTTTTAAAACGATTTATTCGTAAAAAATATAAATAATTTAAATTTTGCGTAACATTAAATCGCTTTTCATATCCTACTTTTAACATCACAATACTTACAGTATAGGACTTAACCGTCAGTTGGAAACACTTCGACACCAAATTCCGATAAATAGCTCTTTAAATGATTGTTAAAAGGCTACATATCTTCAGACATTTTAATATTAAAACAATACACAAAGACGAACATTTGACACAACTTACCAATAAACGCATATACGCAGACTGCAGAACTATGGCTAAATGACTATAATATTAAATTACTTACAAACACCGACAAAAGTCAGTGCAATGAAATTGTTTGGTATCGTTTATGGAATCGTTAACGTCCTAATGGAAAATGTATTATGTAAGCTACATGTTTACTGTTTATGAATTAAATTAATCTAATTGCTGATCCTGGAAACGTATTACTAGGAAAAACGTGCATCTGAGAACAGTCAACAACCATCCGTATAATATGATTAACATTTAAAATTATTTTTAATTCGATAATATTTTGATTGTATATTAGATGAAGTAAGAACATTGGCAAAAAAGTATTAATGAAATGATAAATTATTTGAAATATACATCTAAAAGTATGAAATGGAAGAAATATGCACTTAAAACTAAAAACTCGAAACATGCATTTATATTATATGCAAAATAACATTTCAAGATTAGCTTAGTGAAAACATGCAACATATATTTTTCGTACTCTGTTATTTTTGTGATTGTGCAAAACAAATAAGCAAATTATACAAATCATCTGCCCTAGTCATAAGTAATAACTGTTTGCCAATACCTAACTCATAAATATAAATGACTCTAAAAGAGCTCTAATAAATAATAAGTTGTTTTCTGAAGATCAACAAAAAATACGATGGGGAAACATAACCCCTAATATTAGCCCTGCCTTAGCATGCCACTGATTATAATAAATGATATATTAAATCATTAAATGGTTGAACATCGAGAGAAAAATATCTGAACCTCTACTTAACCAAATATTCTAGCTGCATTTGCCTTTAGATATTTAGAATAGTGTTCCAAACATTCAACATAAAAGGTTAGATGATGTTTCGTAACAATCGTGTATATTTTCATAACCATTTATAAACATAACAACTTCGTAGATTTCATGTATATATACAGTTAAAACCCGAATTTCGTCAAAACTAATTTTAACTATTCAATACTAGTTTTCACAAATCAATTTCGGCTGAGGAACCATCAGTAAATCCAAGGTATATTGCATCTTTTAAAATTATTGTTATAAATATTATGTGCAATACACTAATATGCGATTAAAACATTACAAGATATAAAAATAACTAGTACTTTATGAAATTATCAATTAATTATATAATTTAACCAACCATATAATAATTAATTAATATTTTAATAATATAAAATATTTATATAAATGTATACAATTTTAATTTTTATAATTATCAATATAATTGTCTTTATGCTGGAAGCTGGTTTTTTCATTTAAATGTTATAAATAAGTTATGAACATTTGTTTTAATATTTGTACACCGTACTACCAAATAGTATAGTAATGAGCTTTCCATTATAAAATCAAAAGATAATTAAAAAAAAAAAAATATTCTTAAACAGAGTTCAATTTAATTAATGTCAAAATTTAAAAATAATTCTTTTTGTTGTAGTTTTTGAGCTGTATTGTAGATAGAAAATATTTCTTAATTCTATTGTTGTGAAAAATATTTTTATTATTATTGAACCCATAAGTATAAAAATAAGTGAAATAATTTATATACAATTAGAATTCGGGAAATAGTGAACACTAAATTCGCAGAAAATCTCTTTTTCTTTATGTATTTTTTTTATATATGGAACGCTATTATTATAACCTTATAAATTATTATCGGCATAAATTCAACTATATATCAAATCCATTATAATTGATTTACAGTGAAAATTATTCATACAGGATTATATAGTACCAATTTCACTCAAACCATAACCATTTTAAAACCAGTACCTTTTAACTAAATACAATTAATACTATAATATGTGCTATATATAATAATATAATTTAGTTAAGTGGTATATATTATATACTACTTTACCAAATTATTGTCTGCGATAAACTTATACGTACTATAGTAACGACATCTAATGTTAAATTTTCTAAATTTGATCTTTTGTCATATTTACATATTCGATTTCCCCATTTTCCAAAAGTTTCATTCACAACATCAATCATAAGTTGTCCTCTAGGTTCGTAAGCTGTTCTATAAATGTCAAAAATATGCCAATTTTTAAAAATCCCATACATTGTATTATTAGGATATGCTAAAAAAACTTCGCTCCAAACGGTGAGGTTAATATTTTTTGTTGAGAGAAAACTTCGAATATTTTTATTTGAATTTTTTTCCATTATCATTAGCCAGTGATAACTTGAATTCCATAACCAATTATCTGAAAACTAAATAGAAACTTTTTGAATTTTCACAATAACCAAAAAAAATTTTGCACTACGTTAACTAATGATAAATGTTTATTGTTTGTCCATAATAACATATTTTGTAAAATATTGGTTACATATTTAAAAAAAAAATTAAATACATACATTGTACTAAGAAAAAATACGTTATTTTAATATCAAGCTCATATTTTCAGTATAAATTGATAATTATTGTTATGATATTTGTATTAAATTCTTTGAATCCAATAATGTTTTAATTTATTTTTTATAATTTCCATGGTATAATATAGCCATAATAATAATGATAATTGTTGTTATGAAAAATTAAACGAACTAATTATACGTTTAATCAAAAAAAATGTGATAGTATAAATTTGTTTTTTTGTGAGAAGAAAGTTCTTTATTTTAACGTTTAGATAAATTATAATTAATAATTGGCCATTAGTGGTCGTTGGTGCGTGCGTAGGGGATGTATAAAATTAAAACGAGTGGAGAATTAAGACAAAGGTGGCCGACCCTAAATAGTTAGGAGAAAGGCGAAAGAGAAGAAGAGAATAAAAATAAGGTAAATTATTGTTATTTTTATTCTCTTCTAAGGTAAATTATTATTAAAATAATTTAGTATATAATAATGAGAATATTAAATTTTGATCTAAATACAAGCAATTAAACTTACAATATTCAACTTTATTACCTCTTAATCAGCAAAAAAAAAAATTACAGTAAATAAATAAATTAAATTATAAATTCATAAATTCATTACATTGAGCAGGTTTTTATTGGTAATTTTTATAAAAATATCAATTGTAATACTCACAAATTCAAGTGTCAAAGAATATAATGATGTAAAATGTGCTTACCTATAATATATACTTAGCAATGTTACTATGTACAATTATTTTTAATATTTAATTATAAATAATTGAATGTAATGAATGTATTTTATAAATATTTAAAAATATTCTTTTAAATTTGAATACTATTATAAATATGATTTTTGTTTAATAAATAATGAATATCAATATGAAAATACTATTTTGCACCAAATTATACCTCAAATGATAAATCTTCATTACAAGACCAATCGACGATTACTCCCAGTAAAGGAGAGTACAATGATAATGAAAGCACTTTTTTTAAATTGAAATCATTATTGAAATCTTCTTTTCCTCGGTACAAAATCATAATATTTTTTTCATTAGCTTTTTTCATATTTTTCATTCGATCTATAATTAAAAGTTATTACTTAACCACTATATAAATACTATGTGATTGATTAACGATATAATCCTATACCTTTAAATGACCAACAAGAGTATAAAATAGCCACGTATATATTTTTGACTGTTAAAAATTTTTCTATTAATTCATATTGTAAATCAATGGTGATTGGTTGACTCGTTGTTACAAATATTGCCAAAAATAATAAAATTATGTTGTGAGAATTCATAGTGTTAACCTTTTTACCACTACTAACTAAATATTTCTTTCCTTTGTTTTCCTAACATTGTTTTTATTGTAATTTTTTTATTAGCAAAATTTGAAGTAATTGATGTAATTATATTTGATCGTGGTTTGACATGTAATTCACATCAAAAAGATTATTAATAATATAGTTAAATTTCCTAGGTTATTGTATTTATAATAATTTTAATAATATGACAACATTGTGACAACCTTATGACATGTTTCATTGAACTGATTCGTGACTTACATATTTTTTATAACAAACAGCTTTTTCCATAATTAATGCATTTTGTGACTAAATAATGCCTTAGTAATTTGCATTATACTACTCTTTATCCTTAAATATCAGTTACTAATAATTTATTTTGTACTGATTTATTAATCATAAACTAAGTGAACAAATTCACTTAGTTTTTCGTTCTACGAAGAGTAGAATTTATTCATGGTGAGTATAGATATTTTAATTTTGGACATAATTGATTTATGTAAATTGTATAAAGTTAAATTTATATTTTATATAATTAGTATTTTATATTTTGAAAAAACTAATGTTTTCAAATTTATTTTTGAGAGAATACTTTTAAAAATACATGTATAAAAAAAATTTAAACCGAGACAACAACGACTGATGATTTTATTACCATCCAAAAATTATAATTTTCATAATTATCTAAAAATCACAAATTTGTACTCAAGATTTCTTAAAATTAAAAAAAAAATTTTATTTTTTATATTATTAATTACCAAGGTTCAGGATTTTTAGCACTTAAAAACACAATAATAAGTGATAAATACTAAAGAACTAGACGACGACGTAGTAGCTTTGGTAAGCTTAGTAATCATTATATTATTTTGATTTTATTTGCCATAGATTAGGATACGAATATACAAATATACAAAATGATTAATTCTTCCAAAATCTTACGGTATATTTTTTATTATTATGTATCTAAATAAAATAGGAATATTTTTAAGTATGTCTATCAAGTAAAATTGTAAATAATTACGTAAATTAAAAAAAAACAGCGAAAAACGACGCCATAATTACGAACAAACAAACCGAACCAACGGTCGCACAATGGTACAGCGTATGTGCTTGTTAAGTAATAATTGTCCATATCAAGAGAATTGTTTTTGAAATATTTTCATCCACATGTACAGTCCTCGAAAACTGCACAAATTTGCCATACGCACGTTCTCGAAAAACTGTGCATTCCAATCTCTCCGGCAAAACGGAACGTGAATAGCTAGCTTAACAATTAAGTTATTTTTCCAACACGAAAATTATAACGAACTGTGAGTTGAGAATTGCAAATATGTAGGACCCACATTGTAGGTACATACGGTTGCATTAATATTTTATTTTATCGATCGGCTGGAGTTTGTATAATTTTTAGATTTTAATCATTTGTCAAAATATATAAAATAAGCACAAAAAAGGTACATATAAGCACTTTTCTGTAGAATCTATGAAATATGCAAAAATATGCACATTCAAATTTTGTATTTGAAATCATGACATCGAGAATTGAATTTATCTCGTACACAGCTATATTTTACAATAAATAACAAAATTTATGCAAATGCTACATGACTCGAACCCCGGTAATTACGTAGGGTCTACATTACATTAATTATTTTTGCTGGTGTCGCGTTAAAAAAAGTACTTACCTCGTGAACTAGCACTAAAATTTTAATAAATGCTTTTACCTACAAAGATTTCGTGTATGTAAAGCTGTAAAATATTTACTGAATTATTTTGGGTGTAAATTGTGAAATGTCATTTAATATCAAATATTCGTTCCATATATTCACATCGCATTTGTAAGTCAACTTTATTATTCTAATGTTCTTAAAAATATTTAATATAAATAAATAAAATACCAATTTCGTTTTTCGCTTTGGTTTGAATTTTAGTATATTTTTAACAATTCATGTCGCAAGATTTATTTTACTACCTATTTTACTGTTGTCTTTGCAAAATTATTCTATTGTTTATTTTTTCTCGTCACATACTGACAAGATGTTATATGCTCAAATGTGAAGTTATAAAATATCTATTGTACAAGAATTTTACGTTCTCGTATTGTACTATGGACGCGAACAAAACAGGTACTGCTCACGTGATCCACACATTTTTCTATATTTAACAATATTTTTTTTGAGCATATATTAACGATTAAGTACATACTAAAATTAAATACAACATGTAATACCTATACGTGTGCAATGAAAACAAATAAAAAATGTGCGAAGTCTACAAGATCAATGTTAAGTGTATTGTATCGACTACGAGAACTCTCTATCATTCTCTGTCTCAATCTGTACATACGCAATTAAGGGGTGCAATAGGGTTCATAACATCCCTGAGTTCAAATGTAGCACTGATGTTTTTTTTCTTCAGATCTATGTAATCTATATTAATTACAGTGAAATACCTTTCAATTTTATTTTCAACATTTTCAGCAACCCTGATATTTAGGCCCTAGTTGCGCACAAGTCAACGCGGCACCCGAGTAGACGATCTTGAGCAAATACGGGACCAACCGTTACCGTATATATTAAAATATCACTACATAATATATCATCGATATGTGCGTGCTATGGTCACAAACAGAAAATTTTATTTGTAGCCTACCAAAACCACTGTAAGAATGTATAATACATACAGAGTGGAACAGAAGTACTAAGTCAGCGAGTACTGTTTATAGGCAATCGTTTTGACCGCACTTAGCCTTACCTATGATAAACGATATGTTTTAGCCGTGATAAATGTTTCCAACGTACAGTTTTTACCTGACTTAGTATTTTTGCTCTATACTGTATACGTTTTGTATCGATAACGAGAACAGTTTCGATGTATCTTCACTCTTATACCCCTTTCTCTCTTTGTTTCTCTCTCTCTCTCTCTCTCTCTCTCTCTCTCTCTCTTTACTTGGCGTTCGCTGCCCTTAGCGCATTGACGCCCGAGTAAGAGACCTTTAGCACGGACAGGAACAACGGCAAGTTGGCTATGAACACCTTGCCGACTGTCAACTGTAACGGCGTCTGCGACCTGTACATGACCATCATCAATGATCTCCTGCTGCGCAACGGTTGCGCGTACCACTTTGAGTTGTATGAGGCTCTCAGCAAGTTGATGTGCGCGTCCTCGACCATGCTGCCATACATGCAGAAGATGAACAGCTCGGCCAAGTAGTTGCTCAACGTCAGCAGGCCCTTGACCATCACAAACTTGTTGCCGACGAATATCATGTTGAACGCGGACAGGCAGAAGTACAACGTGCTGAACATCAGCTCGAGCAGTATGATGAACCCGTAGCTCTCGTTCAGCTGGTCCTTGTAAAATATCAAACGGTTGTGGAGCTTGGTGCACATCTTCAAGTGATCCAAGAGCTTCTGCTCGGTGGTCCTGTTGGTGGACCGATCGTACTCCACGATCTCAGTGGCGTGCTCGATGAACGTGGCCAGTATTTGAAACTCGGTAATCATTTGGTTGACGAAAAACGAAAACGAACACATGATACCGGTAATTATGAACTTTACAGTCAACACGATAAAAAACTGAATGACCATTGACACCGCGTACATTTTTATCTGAAAAAAAAAAATTTGATGTAATATATAAAATAACAATTTACCTAGTATAATATATCAACGGCTTCGTTAAAATGTAATCTGAGTAATCGTGTGGTAGCCGTGGCCTAAGTGTCTCTAACGAATTAATCTAATTACATACATATGAATGTCAAAAAATCTACAATATTTGAATCACAGTTATCTGTATTAATCGAGAAGCAATAGTTCGTCGTTTAATCAACCATCAAGTTTATAAATATTATATTATTAAATATATGAGTATAACGAATATGAGATTCACGTGAATTTATCAGTACATTTCGCATGTAATTCACCGATTTGTAAGTTTATCATCTTTAAATTGGTGCATAAAATATTTTTATGAAGTTATCGTACGGTAATTTTAATTGTTCTATGGTATATAATTAAAACTTATAATGAAGGACTAAACTGTTTCAGATTACTTGACACAGGCTTATGTAGAAACTTACTTCGTCGGTATATGATTATATATGATTCTGTATATTCTATACGTCACTACCCGGTATGGCGACAATAATAAATATTATAAGTAAAGGTGACTGTAATAATGAGTCAGTATTTATTTGAATACTTTCGTTGCCAAGAATATGGGGCCTTAAATCTTAATGAGCGGATCACAGGTTATCCGTTAGTTTTGTTATTTTATTGAGGAGTCTCTTCTATATAATAAAGATTATGATAATAATTTTTCTCATTATCACTTAAGGTTTTTATTTAAAATATTAATTTTTATCACCTATCATAGTTAAGTGTAAAGACTAACCAGTCTAATCAGCTGTGACCATAAGGGGCCGGATTAATTTTCTTTAAATTAATGCTGAACGTTCATATAAAAAATATTTTAAAATCTATCTAGAATTATGAGAAATGATTACACATAACTTAAGAAAATGTATGTACATTTACAAATTTGTAGAAGTCACAACATTGAGTTATAACAAATTCAAAATAATCATAGGTACTCCTGAGATAAAATGCATTCGAATAAATCAAATTTCTGTTACATATGATTCATACTATTATTCACAACCATGTAGTGGATGGGAGGAGTTTAGCCCATTTCAGGGCGCCACTTAATCTACAACATAAAAAATATTATAAACTAATAAATAACAAACAATTAACTGACATTATATGGGGACCACCTGAAATTAACCTACCACGGGTCATTCTTTATTATTATTAAAAAATGTATTATTGTAATCAATGTTTAATAATTGTAATTTATTTCTGTCATTGTTTCATACATTTTATACAATTATTTTTTTATACATATAATATATTATAATTTATTCTTGTTTACTTCATTATTGTTTTATTTGTGCTTGTATTTTAATTATTTTTACAATTAACCTGACAATAACAGGTCGTACTAATTATAATTCTATTTTATTTTATTGTATATGCTTGGCTTGTTGCTATTGCATATATTAATTATTATTTATTGCAATACAAGAGTAAATATGAATTTGTTAAATTTTTTATTGGTTGATAGTACAATGGTTTTTGTTACATTGGTTGATATTGTGATATTTTTTATTTTATTGGATGATAATAAGATAATTTTCGTTTTAATATATATCCAAGTTTTCATTAGTGTACTGACGTTTCGAACCCATTACAAATTTCATTATCAAAATGTATGTAAACAGTGTTACTGAACATATTGAACATAATAATAATTGCTTTACTTGTTTTCGACCGGTATCTATGCTGTTAACTCTGTTACCTTTACACCTATGTTGTTGTCTTAAAGTTTAAACACAATTTCAATAATTATTAAAAACTTATTATTAAACATAGTTTTTAATAAACTTAAACGAGGAGTTTACCATTAAACTACTAAAATTAAAACTTGTACAGTTTTGAACTTTTTGTCTACACACGCATCGTCTTAACTGTACAGTTTAATCACCACAGTTTTATCAATAGGTGTTTTCAATTTATTTTCGATCAACTGTACAGTTTTAAAAATTACCTCTTGTTAACCTACACACGTATGATTTATCTGTACAATCAAATCGCTCAGTTTTAACTCGACGTGTGTGACCCGCTTTAGTTGACTGATTTTTGTTTTTATAGATTTTTGTTCAGGAAAGTCCATGAATATGTATGTGGTAAATAATATTTCAAATATTGAACCTTTATCGGATTACCATTATTATTATTTTTTTTATTTGTAAATAATTTATTTTTACGTAAATGTAGACGAAATACGTAGTTATAAAATATGCAGTGTTTATGGTCTTTGGACCAGATACTCGTAGTTTTCTATAATTAATAAAATATTATTGTTTATTGATTTATTTTATTTCATTACATAAAATATAAACATATTCTGATCATATATTATTAATAAAAAATGTATAACAAATAAAATAAAAATGAATAGAAATGTACAAATAAAAAAAATGTCTCTAAATACATCTTTAGCCAACAAAAACAGCTACAAAAAAAAAATAAATAAATAAAAAAATACATGACTTATAAACAACATTTTTTTTGAAATAATCGAAGAAAACCCAAATTATAAATATTTTTATACCTACGCATCAATAACCGATTAAGGTACTGGAATTGCAGCTTATTTTCAATTAACACAAAAAATTAATAATAATTATATCATATTCACAGAATCACTAAGATCCGTAAAATGTTCAAGTACGAGTAGTCATAGAAACAACAACAAAATTATTTACCCATATTTATAACTAACCACTATCTTTCATTAATTCTCTCTGATTTTTTCCCCTTCTCATCTTCTTTATTTTTTCTTTTTATTTTTGGGTTATTACATGTGATAATACATCGCTTGAAGAAAAATTGTCACTCAAATGAAGAAAAGACGGAACCAAAATCAGTGAAATAAAACATTGGAAAAATATGGTTAATCTAAATAAAAAATAAAAAATTTTACTAATACGTATAAGGGGATAG
The DNA here is from genome assembly GCF_003268045.1 of Sipha flava. Classification (NCBI taxonomy): domain Eukaryota; kingdom Metazoa; phylum Arthropoda; class Insecta; order Hemiptera; family Aphididae; genus Sipha; species Sipha flava. Next base: position 114,145 of record NW_020273625.1, on the reverse strand, counting down.
GTACAACTACTATACACAATTATAAACTATTACAAAGACTATACAAATTATTTTCCCCGTCTAAACAGAAATAATTAATATTTTATAGTAAAAAAATAAAAAAATAAAACAAAAAACGAATAGCTTTAAATTTACTTTTTGGAACTTTTATAACAACATAAAAAAAAAAAAAAAGATGAACTTTTATAAATATAATACCTTGCTTAAAAAAACATTAACAAAAAACACCTTAGAATTATTTAATTTCCAAATTGTTCAAAATTGTTATTATTCTTTTCACATAAGTAGTACATAAGATGTATTTTTATTCATTGTTTGAAATTAAAAAAAAAAATTGTACTCTCTTTTAACATTTCTGCATTTAAATTTTAAAATAGTGTCATAAAAATAAATAGGAAGATACCCGAGTATTTATTTTTATAAAAAGAATAGTCTGTTTTTATTAACCTTTTAGAACTAAGCAAATGACAACATATTTCAAACTAAATATTTACATAGATTATTAAGTATGAGGTATTTGTATTAAAATGTTGTCTCAAAACGGAACATTTTTCCCAGTAGTTTCATCGCTCTCCTTTATTTCATACGACTTCTCAGTAATTCAGTCAAACGCCTTAAACGTGAATCAACATAAAAGATCTTCCCAATGAATAACATGTTGACGAGTATTTTTTGTAACTTAATTTTCCATGTTCAAGTATTTTTATTGTGAAATGCTCCTATCTATCAGAGTTCTATTTTTTGTACAATATTATATTTTCAACAAGATGTATTACATTAAATATAGAGGTATATTTGACTTTTCTTAACTTTTGATGGTTGTTGTATGGATAGTAAAAAAATAATTAAATTAATAAGTATTTCTAATGAATTAAATTTTAATTACTTAATATCTTGAGGTTACTTATTAAATTAACTAAAGTTAAATCATACATCAGAATCTAACTAATAAAGATTCCATGTAGTTGATACAGATTCTGGAGGTATGAGAACATCAGACATCCCTTATACTCATAAACTATGTAAACTATAAGATATGGAATGGGATATTTCATTCATATTATTTAAGTAATTAATTTAAATTTGAATACATTTCTCTATCCTTCTCTGCATATACGTTAAGCAAGTAACGTGATTAAATTGGAGTCAATGGCTTTTAATACATGATCAGTTTTCTCTGCGATGACGCAGCAATCAAAAAATAATTACAACGGTCATCTACTTGATGGTTGCAACAACTTCGATCCATCATTGATCAGCCACACGATAGCTGAATGGTTCGATATTTGTACAAATTTACATTCCGAGAGAAAAAAGTGCATCATAGTATTCGATTATAATAGGCCAATTAGTGAATTCGCAATATAACTGTTATTTAAATAACCGATATTTCATCAACATTCTACAACAATCCAAATCATACATCATTAGCGTACACTTCATTTATCAAGATTATTCTTTGATTAAATTTTCTAAAAATAAAAGAAATTCAAAGTTTATGTATGTCTATAGTGTAACTGGCACACAAATCTACGTTAAAAGTATTAATGTTTTTTGAGTGCCTTCAAACAAAAATAATTATTTTCGCGAGTTTACCTACACTTTTAAGCTTCTTTGTGTGATGTCGTGTATGCATATTTTACCTTATAGCTATCACAGAATACGTTACTACTATCATACATTTTACATAAATTATTGTACCATCTGTCATAAAAATTGTTTAATTAATTTTACTACTAGTATAAATCCACTGCGAAACTAAATATTTTTAACTTAATTTGTCATATCGGCATATTGAGGTGTCGGTAATTGACCACAAATCAATATTGTCGTAACTAAAAAATAGAAAACATAAAATAAAATAAATTTCTTTTAAATAAAAATATCCTTAAGGCTACAAAACAAATAATAAATCGAACAAAAGAAGTTTTTATACAAATAAAAAATATAAACTATTCATAAAATGATAAATAAAAAATATTTATAAATAAAATTTCAAGTAAGCGCGATCACCTATTATGGTTCGTATTGGAAATAGAAGAGAGGTAGTAATAGTACCTGAATGTAATATATGAACCTGTGATTACAGATAGTTTCAGATAGCTAAGGTTAGATAAAATATATTTATCTCAATAATTACAAGGCGTGGCAGTTAAATAAGGAAACATTTTATTTTATAAATGGGATTTTTTTTATTTATATACATTTATGCATTTATGTCCTCGCAATACTCTCCATTGAGTCAAATCCACTTGTTTCAGTGTTTTTTTTTTTACTTTTTAAAATATCCCTGAAAGTTTTCAGAAGTTAGACTATTAAAACACTGACGTTACAGCTCGTTGAATGATTTCAGAAATCCTTATAACAATGTCATTTTATGATTCCTTCTACTTTGAAAAGATCCAGAAGTTGAACGTTGAAATGTTTCTACTGATAAAAAACTATTATACGTGACTGTGACAGTCATCATCCAACATGAATTTCAATTTTCAGAAGATCACGGCTGATTTTCCGCCGGATTTCACAAGAAACTTGATGACGACTCGCTGTTAATTTTTCACGTCACACATTATCCGACAACACGACACTTTTCAATATTCAAACAACACAAAGTTTAATACTGATCACTATTAAACTTGGTAAACTATTGTAGAAACTTTTCAACTTTACAACAAGATAATTCTTACGATATCGGGTTTACGAATTGAGGCGTTGGAAACAAATTCTCGTTACATAATTACTATGGCTTGTAACATAAAAGAAAATCAAAACTTTTTGATGAAATTACTGTAAGGAATGATTAATTCGTCTAAGCGCTTTTGATATATAAATATCGAGTTCAAACGTTTCGTGTAATATTCAGCGATACTTTTTGTTTTTTTACGAATGATCCCGCTGATCAGACCAATGCGATCTCTAAAATATCACACTAATGTTAATATTTGGTTTAAAATACCGAATTGATGAGTTTGTGCGGTTTTATTTATTGCCATTTTTTTTTTTTTTTTTAAATATTTTTGTGCGTTTTTAATAATTCTAGCATGTAGAAAGTCGTTGAGCGTTCAATAAAAGACGAAATAAAAATGTAACCATTTGCTCTTTGTTGAACAGCATAACATCAACTGTGTTCCAAACACCTGCTCGTGTGCTCTTTTCGGTATTTCGTGCAGTGCTGTTTACTGAAGTTGAAAACTAAAACCTAGTCCCTAGCGAATAATTGCGCTTTTGTAATACGATTCCAACAAGAATCCGTCAACCACGTTGTGAGCGTGCACGCGTGTGTACACGTATGCGGAAAAAGCAAACTCTTATTTTTTTACCCCGAGTTATAATATACCGTCGTCTAAAAGAACAACTATCTCTTCCTTCATTCGCGAACGTCGATTAAAAATTAATATTGGTTCGAAGAAATCGTAACACAGTTGATACTGTTATGGCAATTTGAAATTCTACCACGACGAACGATGAAATGAAAGTGTATTAGAACTTTTCTGTAGCCGGTCAAGCAGTTGGTCAATAAGTAGACCAGGCACATGTTGACGACCGACACTTATTACAGAGATGTAATAAAATGAACAACGCGAGGACCGTTGAGATCGCGCTTTACGATCTATGATCCATGAAGTTTAACACCTACAGTTATCAGCAGTGATACATTTCAGTGTGCGCTGTTTCCGACCGTTGTCTCCGAGGCAGGGCCTGATTCGAACATTTTAAGGGCGAAATAAAAAAATGTAACACCTTGTCAAAAGCAGCCTCCTCCACGCATGAGTTGTGTGAAACAAATTCATAGTTACAATTTACTTTTAAATGTTCACGAATTAAATTACAATGTTATACACGCATTATCTCTATAGATATCTTGTATTTATTCGATCATATTTTGCTTGTATTTGTTTTATACGATGAAATTTGTGTTAAAAAAAAAAAATGTTCGTACAAATCCGGAGTACCACAATAACAGTGGTCATTAAGTGATTTCCTATCCTGCCTATTGGTATTAATGACCATGTTTCGAGGATTCGGTACCGTATTGGTTTCGGGCCCCGTGTTCGGACAACGGCCGTAAGCGTGTGCTTCTGCTGAGGCGCACACGATGTCCACCACTCGAACAACGACGTCGTTGCGTTTCTAAGTGGCGGATCTGTCGGCGATTTATAATAAATGAAAAAATAAAAAAAATGTGAAAACGTGTGTATAGGACGTGGTGGTGCGCGCGTATCATACAACCTCGGACGTGTCCATCGGGAACCACATGACCACCATCTGCGTGGACTGCGAGCCCAACTTGGCATCGGTGAAGCTGGCGGCGACCAGGGGCACCATGCCCGTGGCCGGGATCTCGAACACGACGAGCGCGAGGTACGAGACAATTATGTGCATGGTGAACCGGCCGTAGGACGAGCGTATCGCGGACATTTTGCGCCGGAGCGCGTCCGGCACGGGCCCACCGTAGCCGGGGAACTCGTCTTCGACCATCAGCAGCATGGCCCGGTTGTACCGCTTGGTGCGGATGGCCAGCACGATCAGGGATAGCAGGAACGCGCAGATGATGAAGTACGTCAGCGACTCGAGCGCCTTCTTGTTGTCCTCGAACAGTATCGGGTACATGGTCAGCCCGGACGTGACCATGATGGTGGTCAGCTGGTACACGCGCAGCGTCGTCTCAACCCTGGACAGCCGGTCCGAGGACGAGTCATAGAACACGCTCCATCGGACGCAGAACTTCTGGAACGGCGTCAGGTGGAAACGGGCCCGCGGTCGCTGCGCGTCCATGGTACTCTACGGGCGCCCCGTGGCCCTGCGACGCACCGTCGGATGAGACTACGGCGGCTGCACGAGCGAACGCGGCGCCGAAACGACGACTGGCCGGCGAGGGACAACGCGCCCGTCATCGCCGAAACTCCTGTCCCTCGCCTCCCGTCAACCACTCCGCCGGTGACGTTACCGTTCCGGTACCCTTTTGTGTTTGTCTTTCGTCGCGGACGCCGTACCCGTCGCTTACCCGCTGTCGAATCTTACCCCCGCCCCACCCGTCCACTCGACACATCCGTCACCCTCGAACCCTCCAATCATCCGTTCGACCTCGAAACCGTTTACGCTAACCGACAATCGTGACACGGTCTGTTCACGCCCGCGCGCGCGAGACGGCGCCTTATCGTCATCTTGTAAATGTTTGATCGGATCGGACGAACTTATTTCTACCGGCGCGAAATAGGTACGTGTTCGGTGTGTAATTTGTGAGCATTATTTTTCACGCTCCCGAAATTCCGTAAACGCGAAAATGGACACGGTGCCCGCGAAGGAAAAGTTAGTAATAACGGTGTGACAATGCGACCGCCGGCCGTGCGTGCACGGCGGCATGCGCGTTTTGTAATTTTCTTACGTGTTCCGTACGCGGATCGTCGCGGAAACGTCATGTACGTAAACGATATTTCTGGCACGTTTCAGCGGCATAAACACCTATTTGCTAGGTCGTCAAGAGAATATGATAATATGTTTTTCATGAAACGTGCGTCGACGTCGTTTCGGCGACGACCTACCAAACCCGGCACAAACTGTTGGTAAACCGTTAACAATAATGTACACCGCGTAAAAGATTATTTACATTCGCACTGGGGTGGCCGTCGGCTTATGATTTATGACTCGACTTCATGTTGTTGTACAGTATGTCCCATAAGTCCCGTATCACCCTTAATATCTCCACGGGAAATCAATATATTCAAACGCGGTTTTTTTTTTTAACAATACCTGGTATGGAAATTCTGATTGAATGGCATAAAATTCAATTTTTTTTTTAAAAAAAATTCGAAAATTCAAAAAAAAAAATTGTATGCATCTAAGAATTTTCAATTATTAAGATAGCTATTTTCTTGAGCATATTTTTTAAAACAGTTAAAAAAAAAAAATATTAAAATTTAATAAAAAATTACCGAGTTAGAGCAAGTTATGTTTTTGAATATTTATAATAATAGTTGTTACGTAGCAAAACACGAATTGCTAGATTTAATCAATCTCGATTGGAACGCTGATTTTTTATGGCAATCTGTAAATATCTAATTATTAGTGGAGCTTTTTGGAAAAATTAAAATTCAAATTCATATAATATTTTTAAATTTGATTGTTAGTAGAAAAAAAAATGTTATTACGTAAAAACAAAAATAATGTATTACATTCTTTTTTATAAATGTTCGAAGTGACCTCCATTGTTTGTAACACAGACCTGAAGTTTTTATATCCAAGTGTTTTCAACATTTTCTAATGTCTCAGGTAAAATATTTTGAATATTTTGTTCAACTTTGTCACGGAGATCAGGCAATGAACACGACGGATATACAAAATTTTACAAATAACCCCATAAAAATAATCCATTGGTGTTAAGTCGAGCGACCTAGGTAGTCAAAACACTGAACCCGATGTTCCTATCCATTCTCCCGGGAAGTGCTTGTCCAGCCAACCTCTCACAGTATTTGAATTATGTGCTGGTGCACCGTCTTGCATAAATTTGATTTTAATATTATTTTTTTTTAAACTGTTTTAAAAAATATGCTCAAGAAAATGAATATCTTAAAAATTCTTAAATGCATAAAAAAATTTTTTTTGAATTTTTGAATTTTTTAAAAAAGAAATTGAATTTTATGCCATTAAATTAGAATTTCCATACTAAGTATTATAAAAAAAACCGTGTTTAATTATATTGATTTCCCGTGGAGATATTAAGGGTGATACGGGACTTATAAGACATACTGTATACCTAAATGGTCAAAGTTGGATGTCGACGAACGATGGTGCACTCTGCATACCTTGGTATGGGATACAATTTAACGCATGGTCCAAGACTCAATTGTCTAGTGAATTTTAATTTTGAATAAAATTATTCAAATGTTTAATCCTTAGGATTAAATAATAATGTCACGGTAGATATCGTAATTGAAACAATAAAGGTAGGTAAACAATACAAAACTTTTTGTACACGACGATATTATATAATTATATTTACTGATCATAAAACTGAACTATAACATATAATTTGTACATACAACGTAGCAATATCATCATAACACATACAATTATAATATATAAATCATAACTATTATTACATAATATTATAGTTTACACAATTTTTTTTTTTTTTTTCTTAGCAATTGGTAATTATATTCTGTTTCGACATCTTATAGTGATTATTCTAGACCGTTAAAATATTAAAATTAATCATTCTATGTACAACTTATTTTTTCAAAACCTTAATGATCATATAAAAAAATATCGAAAATCATAACTATACTACTATCTCATTAAATTTAAGGATAAATAAAAATTATTTAATTAGTTGAACATATTGTACTTTATTGTTTTATACACACAGTAAATATATAAATTTAATAAAAATAAAAAAATTTGTGCTTTCAAAACACTCAATTTTGGTCAAGAATATCATACAGGTCAGTTATATAAGTTGTCTAAAAACTTTATTGTTACGTAAATACTATTTTACAAACTACGAGGTAAATTAATAATAATACATAAAATTAATAGGTAAAATTGAATTATTCTAAACTCAGAACACATTGATAAATGTTATCATGGTATATTGTGATTCTGAGTATAATGGAATTATGAACATCATTCGTACGACCAGATTATTCAATTATTCAGATAGTAAACCTTATAATTTTTTCGGCTCAGTTACTGACAGTAAATTATAATGTTATCAACTTGGATCGATTTTCATAAATAATCCTCACCGGGCTGCGGTCCGGTACAAACGCAGTTTTTAAAATAAATTAATTACATCCTATTCGGCTTGTTCGTTTCAATCTAAGTATATATTTTCGTTTCATTTATTTCATTGTCGTTGCCCGCCGTTGTGGTGAGTGTTTCGTTTTCGTTGTTCAACCGATTACAGCCATTCGTGTTCCCGTTTGACTTGAACAGTGTTGTCTTATCGATTATGGTAGATTTTCGAGTGGCTTTCGATCTCACGGTTAACTTGTGCCACGTCACAACTCTTACCGAAGCTACCGATTCTCCAACACCCTGTATACAATTAACATGCAATTAATAAATGTTACATATTTGTTTTTTATAACACAAATGTGTGTTATTATTTTACTGAGATATTGTCATACAGTCATATTGCCATATAATACGTAAGTTAACTATTTGGCTTGGAGGGCATAACCCTATTTCAAAATTTTATATTTTGTAACATAAACATTTAGTATGATGATTAAATAAAATGAGTTAAGAGGATGTGGGGGATAAAACTCCCCACGAATTTTTTGTGTACACATTTTTCAAGCTCCCTCACGAGTAAAAATTAAAATTACACCTATGATGTAAAAGGTGTATCACAGCAGAAAAACTTTTAACACACAACAAAACATTTTGATTATATATATATATATATACTATATTCATGTAATTCACAACGAAATTCCAAATATTGAAATGCCAACATTTCATTCATCTATTATGAAAAATATAACGTATGATTTTCCAACTTCATTGACAACTATTGTTCCAGACATTTGAATAAATTTATATTCAAATATATATACCCATCTCAAATAATGGTAATTATCCTAGAATGCATTATTGCCCAGAATTTAAAAAAATTAAAATAAAAGTATCATTAATTTATTAATTTTCACCTCTTCTTATGATACTTATATACTTGCATTTTTAATTAATATATTTTTTTTAGTTAGAACTAAAGCTATATTATTCTACAATTGATTACAATTTATCACAGATGATGTTTTAAAATTACTTTTTTAAAGTATCCATGTAATTTATGAGAAAATGACTAGAAGATAATTAACGAAAAAATAAATAAAGTATACTGCAAACCTGTGTTTTACATCATCGATTTATTTTTATTTTAATAAAAAAATAAATATCTCTGAAAATAATAAAAGGCCACGTCTTATATATTTATATATATATACCTATATTATATTATAACCTATATACTCATATACTCGTACAATATATGTATATTTATTAAAACTATACAAAAACGTGAGATGTTTTTTTAAACACAAAGCATACAATTAGGATAATTTCTAAAGTTGAAAAATATAATAAAAATTGTGGTTACTTTTTAAAAAATTAACAATTTACTCCGTTTGGTTTTTTCATTTTGTTAGCACTTAAGTATGGCGAAATTTTATAATTTGACAAACATTCATCATTATCAATATTTAGTGAGTGTAATAAATGTTTATAAGTTTATTTGTATTAATTTTCGTTTGAAAAAAATATACTATTATCATTTAATTCAAAATAATTGTTTATTATTTACTATGTTGACATAGGTAGGTATACTTAATAAAACGAAAATCGCACACTCAATTTCCTACAGTATGTAGTTTGTTTTCTTATTACCAGTGCATTGTAACATTAAAATAGTTTATAATTGAACTATTTACAAATACCACGCTTATAAATAATAAAATAGTTGACCTTAAATTATATATATGTATAGTATATGAAGTTCACTAATTTCCTAGAAAATACTTAGTACGTTTTTTTGTAAAACTATGTTTTAAAAAATTCTTGTAAAGAAAATTAATAATTTACTGTTGATTTTATTAAATAGTATTTTATAATTTTATATTAAAAGAAATAAGAAGAAAATATTTTCCTAATGTATAGTTGATCAACAAAAACATTTTGACTATGTTATTAACATAATACGTTATTAGGGTAAAAAATAGTTCAGCTTGAACCAATATAATAAAAATATTTCCAAGAAATATTTAATCACTGGAGTATATAATATTTGTTTTATATTGTAATTAATTATTTTTTTTTCATTTAGGAATTCTGTTTTTATCTATTTTTATTAAATTAGTGATCGTGGGTTGTGAGTTTTGACATATAATAACAATCAAAAATATATATTTTACAGCATGTATTTAATAATAAATATTTATGTTATAATAATTTGATAAAATCTAAGTTACCTATTGTATTTTCTTAAAATTTTCAACAATTTGATGGATTTGAACAGTTATAATACATTTAATAGTACCAGAAGCTTTTTTGACAATTAGGGAAAACATACCTGTATAATTCATTAAATAATTATTTTTGGTTTCTCATCTTGAAGAATTTTTTACTCTTCACCTAACATTTTTAAAATTACTGTTATAATAATATTACAATGTGTTAAAAATAATTTTTAATTATGCATCATTGTCTATATTTTAATTTGACAAAAACACAAGACGTATTTAATCACGCTCATGATCTAAAATAATATCAAATTCAATACATAATTTTTTACATTTAACTAACTTTTTCTAATTTAAAGTGAAACTTGTACAAAAATGGTCAATTATAAAATATTTACTATGCATTTGTATTTTCTTTCAATAAATATAAAATAATAATAAAATAAATATGAAAAATTATGAAATAATTACAGTATTTTAATATTGTTATATAAGAACGACCTGTGTACATAATTGCTGAAGAATAAAATTAAAGTCTAATAAAAAATTTAAAAATTATTCAAAAATAAAAAATGATAAAAAGAAAATAAAACTAAAACATCTATGATAAATTTCAGTACAACAAAAGAAAGGCACAAAGAATATGTTTGATGAGACGGAATGAATAAAAAATGCGTTATTAGTGATTGATACAATAAAATTATGATTATGACAAGTAAAACAGTAGTTCCATCTCATAAAAAGTTGACAAACATTCAATTTTAATCCTTGCTCGTTTGAATAATGTATTTGATATTATAATGTACTTTATCTCTTTTCGGTATTTTGAACACAAAAATATTCACAAAACATTTGTAAATAAAAAAAATTAAAAATTAAAAAAAAAAAGAATGCATTTAAAACTTTAAGCCCGCTTTCATAATTAAATGTAATAATTCTGTTATTGACTGTTTTTGATTATGCAAAGTGTCGTTTAATAGTGGGATATGGTAAACAACAGTTTTTTTCTTAATTTCAAAGGTTGAAGTAGTTTTGTTTATATTAAACTGCTGTAGACAAAACATAGAGTCCATATCTAAGCTACACAAGGGACAATTATAAGCTCTACCAACAAAGATCCATGTAATTATAAATTTAAGTGTGGAGCTGAGATACAATTAAATCATCATAAATATATTTGTTTAAGCATTATGGTATTATTATAGGTAGGTAATAAAGCATTTTGTTCCCATAAGGATAATTTAAAATGTAACCGCCTTACAAGGATTAAACTTAAGTATATTTATATGTGCATTGAATTTCGCAACAGGTGTGATAACATAAATAATATTATGCCACTGTAATAAAATAATTGTATATTTGATTAGAAAATTAACATGTGGGAATTCAGAATTTTATAGTGCAATAAAGAGAATAATTATTTTTTTTTTTTTACATTTAATGTAAGTTTCTCGCTAACATAGGGTCGTTGGCCGCGATCATAGTTACAAAACTATTATTAAAATATGTTTTTTGTTCACTAGCCTTAATTCAGTAATTCAAATAATTTATATTACCAATATATTAAAATTAATTCCTAATAAGATCACCAAAATAAATTTAGTTTGATTATTTTTGACTAAAACCATGTGTTTTTAATAATCACTACAACTGTTATTCTGATAAAAGGTCTTATTCATGTCTCAATTAATTTATTTCAACATTTATACTGAATTTTCATCCTGGAAATATATTTTTATATCTCATCGTAATTGCCATTTTCCATCGATATTAATTTGGGATTTTTTCTACAGTATATAGCTCATCTTAATAATAACTGTTATAGACTATGAGATCAATTTTTTTATTTTAAATTTTATTTTTAAACAATTGAAATTGATGAATTATGAATTTAGAATAACTTTCTTAGGTTTGGATTATAGAATATAATACATATTTTCAGTTACGCTGTATACACAGTATTGTCAGTTTTGTTTATATTTTTTTTATTTTTACGAGAACCTTATCAACTTTTCCCTTAATCAATAATATTTTTAAAAGAATTACATATTTCAACTGTAACATTAATTGCCATTAACCGTATTTAGTTTTATTCAATTATCAAATTAAAATTAGAATGAAAAATAAAAATGTTCTAAATATGTTGTAAATCATTCAGTTAAACAAATAAAAATATTTAAAAAATGTTTGGTTCATAAAACAATTGTTATGTTACAGTTTATCGTTTTTAGATTTGTTGGAATTCTAATAAAATATCAAATGTAGGGGTTTAATTTTACATCTAATTAGATTCCGCTCCCGGGTAAAGTTTTCTAAAAATATCGTGTAATACATTTACATATAGATTTTAACAGAATGTAAATTTGACTTTTTTATTATAGTAATGTAAAATTATTTGACAATTCCACGATTTATTTTTATCGTACATGAAAATATCCGAAGAAAAAATAAATAAATGCAAAAAATAAAATTGTTAATCTTTAAACTTTTTTATTTTGATTATAATTTGATTTATTAACATTAATTTTTTTAATTATTGTATGAGTGATAAAATATTTTAAGTATTATAAATATCCATCATATAATTAAATCATTTTATTTAAATATTTAAATCATAGGCGTGCCCAGAATTTTGTTTTGAGAGTGATTTTAATTATTTAACGTCATTATAAATGTCTTTGTGATTTACGAAACGACCAGTTAGATAACCAATATAATATGATAAAATAATAATACACAAGTATGATAAAAAAACTGGTATGAATATTATAGATATTTTATATTTTAAAGGGGAAGTTGATGGTACACTACTCTAACTATTTTGTTTTTTATTATGTGGCTTTTTAATGTCACAGTATATATATATATATATATATATATATATATATATATATATATAATAGCTCGTGAAATGAGATTAAAATATCCTTTGATATTATAATAAATCCTTCAATTCAATCCTTAATTTTATGGTGATTAGACTTTGGTTTCAAATTTTTCTACAAAATAAAAAACTTTGAAACCAAAAGACTCACATGTTCTAGATTTGAGTGACCAACTTGATTATTTTAAAATAAAAAGCCAAAAATTGATGAATAAATTTATATTTCACAGTGATTGTGTAATATAATAAAATATTCTATTATATAAATAAAATAAGATAAAAAAAACGAGAAAGTCAATTTGGGGGTGGTTTGAATCCCTTAGACAACCCTTAGTCACGCCCCTAATTTAAATATATATTTGAATTGTATTTTTTATTTTTTTATTTATTTTATTTCAAAAATTATTCTCAGTAAGGAAAAAATTATGTATTTTTTAGGGCCAGTAAAAATGTTGTGCGAAATAATCAAAATAAAAACTCGAATATTTTGTTTGAAATTTATAGAAACTAAAATTAGAAAAAACTTATTATAGTTATTCAAATATATTTTAAAACAATTTTTCATACATTCTGACATTCTGTATCAAGGTTCTTTTATATTCAAATACATTTTTAAATTTTTTTAGTATGTATTTATTCAATGAGATATTTTAATTTAAATTAGTTATTTTAAATAGTTTAAATAATTTTCAAATAAATAGAATTATTCGTTAACATAATACAATTTAATTTAAAAATAACTTCGATCGAATATCGAATTTAATGACTTTAAACAATGGTCTACATTATATGAATTAATAAGCATGATAATAGTAAACGTGTTTAATACGCTCTTTCAAATGTCGAATTAGTTTATTTATCTGTTACTCGAATACCGCATAGCCAATACTTTAGTATAAGAACAGTGGTATATTTTTTATAAGTACTGAACCCTTACTATGGCGAACATTTTATATAAAATTTATAAGCGTCCATCAATAAAGCAACAGATTACATATCTGCAATATAGGTCACTAAGTTACAGCAACTAGTGTCCACATATTTCATAATAAATTTATCATATAGTTAAGTTTTAAACAACCTTCAATCTTTAAGCATCTAACAGATTATTAAAATTTAACTGGTTGATTCGTAGTCTTCGAACTCCTACACTGGTTAAAGCAATTAACTAAATATATTCAATAATGATTTATAAGCAATTTAATATTCATTACATTGCTAATTTTTTAAAAATATTTTTCTTTCTACACAGTATTAATACAATTTTAAAGTTAATTTTGATTAAAAACACAAATATCAGAATAATTAATAAGAATAAAATTCTTAAATTGACACAACCATTTAAGTAACCTAATTTTCTTTAAAAATATTAATTGATACTATTTTTTCATACAGAGTGTATAATCTTATCGACTATATTATAATTAGTTTTATGAGTAGAAAAAAGCATGGAGGCGTATACACACTGTATACATTCTAAATTTTTTCTCTTTTACAGTGGGAAGTAATGTTATTTCTTTATTTTACATTTCAATTTCGCTTTTTTTTCCATTAAACCTTAAAGCTGTAGAATTTAGTATTTACATTTTTTCTAAGATATAATAATAAAATAAATAAAATCAAGAGACCTATGTAATTTGGTTACACTAAATTATATAAATACTTAATAATTACCTTATAATATCTACATTTCATATACGGAATATATTCCTGATCAGAAAAATGTTGTGCACTGATTTTGTGATGACAGAAAACATATTTCTAAAAGTTTATCTTTGATGCTTTCGGATACTGTCATTAATCTAACTAGAACTTTGTAAGTTGTAATGTAGAATCTAGTCATTATTTGTACACCAACCTTTTCAAACTTTCAAAACTTAATTGTACCCATGAACATTTTGGAAAACTCTGAGTAATTATTTACCAGTTAAAATTTTCATCACTATTATTTTTGAAGCCGTTATGGCGTAGTATAAGGTGACCATATATTTTTCTAGTCAAAACGAAACGAAACAAAAAAAAATAATTTAGATTAAAAATCAATTTTATTATCTGACAATTATTAATAAAACAATGTACCATTATGGTTTTAAAAGACAAAAAAATTAAATTTTATTAAAAACAACTTTTTTATAAAAAAGAAAAATCATCTATGTAAAGAAAAAAAAACGGACCATGATTACTGAATTACCAAAATAATGAACTATGAAAATAATTTATTGTTAGTGCTGATCTTGTGGTATTACACATTTATATTATAACTAGGGCTCGGAAGTTATAGGAGTTGCATATTATTCTGTATGCGCTTGATTTATAGCAGATCAAGTTAGAAATCCGAGCTATACAATATTGAGTTTAAAAATTGAAAATTAAAAATGCATATTTTGCATATTTCATTAATTTTAGAGAAAAAGTGCATATTTCATCGACTTTCATTGATTTTGGCATATTTGTATATGTTACCGTCAATGATGTAAATTAGTTAATAACGTAAATGCCTAGCGAATATTATAAATCCTATCATTAGTAGTCGATATTGTCAATGCCTATGCATTAACAGACAATATAGGTAAGGTTGTAAAATTAAAATATTTTGCAAACACATTTAGAACTATGACTAGGAACTTACCTTAATGTCTAATACTGATAGGCAATGTTGATAATTATGTTTAACGAAATATTAATAAAAATTTTAATATAAGACGAAATCGATTGGGACCATGATATTTTTCCGTGTTAACGGGGTTTCCGTCTTGACAGGGTTAATTAATTGTATGTAATTTGAAATGGGACCAAAATAATGTTCCGTTATACCAAGGTTTCCGTCTTACCGAAGTTTCGTCTTATCGAGGTTTTACTGTAATAAAATTACTATGGATTGATACTAGATACATGTTATCGCTATCTTTTACTTAATAGGTACCTAATGTACGGCCATCGACATATTATAGCTGATAAGTACGTACTGACGCAAGAACATTTTCAATCCAACCAACAAATAAATGATTTTATATTTTTATCATTTATGCCTAAAAAGCCCGGAGTTATCGTCATTACCTAGGAAATATTTCTAATGCATCATTGACTGATAATAACAGACATTAACGATATTTCCTAGTTAATATCGTTTACTGCCTAATTTGATCGGAAATATGGTTATTGAATAGTCATTAACATTAATTCCTTAATTTACATAATTGACGGTATTAATTATTTTCATTCTTAACCGATTTGTTTTAAATAATGTTACATAACACAACGCTAATAAAGCGGAAAACGTGTATCATATAAAACTCAATATTGTTTTTCGTGGTTATTAAAAAACCAAAAAAATAACAATAAATTTTATTGTTATTTTTCAATGTCTACTATGAATTTAACGAAAATATTTATAGTTTAAAGCAATAATTTAACAGGCTCCTTTAATTTCCGAACCCTAATTATAACACATTACGTCTATATTGATACATGGTTCGCCGCAATAGGTTTTTTTTTATATTTTATTAGTGTAGTTATATTCCGACACACCACATAGTCCCGCTTCCGTTCAACGTCATCCATGCAGTAATACAGTATATACACGTTACATGCGCACGTAATAGTTAAATATAATACTGATAGAAACAATAATTCATCGACAGATTAAAATTAATTATCATTATTTTTACTTTTTTTTGAAAACGGGACATTTTAATGTCCCGAAAATTTTCCTGGGGACAACAGGACGAAAATGCGAAAAACGGAACAGTCTGGTTCAAAACAGGACGTATAGTCACATTACGTATGTAGGATAACATTTCTACGTGTGAATGCATGTTGTCGGATAAATTATTATTTTATTATGTTTTATTTATTATATTTTAAATTTATATATATATATATATATATATATGTTAAGGTGTATGATCACATCGTGGTGATTGTTGACATTGCGGACATTATTGGTAACATGATTGTTCACATGCACATTAGTTATTTAGTGAATGTTGACATATGAATAAAAACACATTTTACATTTGTTTTACAATTTATAATTGATAAGAGTTACAAAAAGACAATTAAATAATAGATTTAGACTGTATTATTAGATTTAGTTTATTTGTTATATTACAGTTTGTCGTGACAAATTTACTGTGACATAAAATTATAATTTATTTATTTTTACACGCTAACTATAGTTAAATGTACTATTACAGAGTATTTCCCCATTTTTATAACTACCTTTTTTTTTTTTTGTAGTGGCATCTCATAAAATCTTGGTCACCTTTTTTTGGAACAGCTGTCAATACATGTGGAAATAAATCGTTTGATCTGGTACAACGTCTTTAAGTGAAACTATTTTTTCTTTGCATACTGAAAATTACTAGAACGATTAGCTTATGACCATGCATAATACTAATATCATCAAACCGATTTAATCTTCTACAATCAGTTATCTGTTTATTATTTTTCTTCAGCACTAATAACTTTACTCGCACCTTTATTGCACTTTTCGAAACTTAAATAGAAATAATTATCTTCCTTTTTTTGATTAAAAGTGAATTATACTATTCATAAAAATTTCTTTTATATTCTCCATTTTTATGATCGATAATTGTATGTTTAGTTAAAATCAAAATTAATAATAACACTTTTTAACACTGTGAAAAATACTGTTGGGCTAGGTTTAGTATTCGCGTCAGTATTAATAAAAATATACCCTGCAATTGAACGTTAAAAAATCAGATTGTTAAATATTGTGACTATCTTGAGCGATAACAATATTAATAGGCGAGCATATGTCTCAAACTCGGATTTAAAAAAAAAAGTTTCGAAACATTTTGATACTTTAATAACATCTAAAATATTTAATAATATACATCGCGAATCAAGTGAAGTCTAAATTTACGAGACGTTAGTTTAGAATTAGTTAGAAACATAATCCACAACCACCGGTATACCATATATATGTGGTTGCATAAAATTTACAATGTCAATATTCACTACAATTTTTGGTGTATTTGGACATACAGTGGTGGCTGTCAACATTCACCCACTGCGGACATTCATGTTCATATATATATATATATACATAGTTGAAATATACATTATACATGTATGATACTAATAATCTATAGTTACACTCGTGCAGCTTACACTAGATCCAATATAAAAACATAACTTAAATTACGTTTGAAGCGATAAACGTATTGATTTTATAATATGGTACTTTTCTTTTTAGATGGTCAAAATTGTTGGTCGTAAATCTGTCTCAAAAATCTCATATAATGATTTATTATTTAAAAATAAACATGACGTAGATATTAAATCCAAGAGGTGATTTTCAATTTCTTAGGAGTTTTGGGCTGTGTTGACGAAAAAACTTTTCTTAAATAAAATAAATACCTAACAACAAATTATATTTTTACTTTATTAATATTCTAATAAAAAAATACTTTTAATACCTGATATTTTTGAGTTGAAACTAAAATTTAATAACATTTAGTATTATAATTCGAGTTCTCGATGCATTTACTTAACACGTACTCGTGTTAAAATATATGACTAACGCAGCTTACTGCGTTACTTAAATACTTGGACTGGATTTTTAACCATTATAATATAATAACACACGTACTAACGTAATTTATTTAAATGATATGTGTTAAATGTATCTATAAAGGCTCTAATCAAATAATAACAACTGGTGAAAAATGAATACCTATATATTTTACATAATTCAGGAAATGTCAAAGAAAAGATGGATTAACCAAACTCTCTTCCTGGATACGAGATATAATATTCCCGAATATTATACGTATAATATTGGTAGACATTTGATGTTGCAATACTAAAACAGATACTTCATATTGCTGCGTATATGCGTATAATAATAATATCTGAGAACGAAAAGTTAATGACAATATTGTAATTGTTTATTGTTGTATCTTAATTTTATTATAGGACGCTTTATGTCATTATAACTGTCGTAGTAATGTACTTCCTATTCAACAATTAAATTGCAAAGGATCATGTTTGACATATGAGTTTTCGTTCCATGAACATAATTAATCCATTTATGTGGTAATTTCCATAATAAGCATTGCTAAATAGATTTGATAATAAAGTGTCTGTTACTATTGCTGAAAATATAAATTAAATATGAATAAATCAAAAATAATTAGTGTTTGTGCTGTGTTTAAATGTTGAAAGAAAAAATAAGTTTTGTAGTGAGCGACTGCGACGATTTATTTACGCACTTGATTATGATTTCTTTTTTTTTTTTTTATTGACAGTTTGGTGTTGCATTTATACCATTTTGTAACATGAAAATTTGTAATAGTTTGTAATGTGAAAGTGGCAGCGAATAAACAGCTTATGTTATTCAAGAACATATTTTGAGGTGAATTTATTTGTAGATACAAAAAAAAAACGAAAAATACGCCTACTACGTCAAAATAAAATCAATGTTCAATCTGATAATCAAAAAAAGTTTTCAAGAATTGCATTGCTTACAAAATTAAAAAAATCCAGATACGTACTTGTTTAGAAAAACTAATAAAACATGATATCCGAAAAATTAGATTTTACGTCGATCTTACGTAATGTCAAATAACATAATCAGAGGCGAATTTATCTTTTTTACGATTATAGGCACCAACAATTTGCCACCCCTATAATAGTTGAAGAAGTTATATTACCCCTTTCAAAATACCTAATCTAAATATTATATATATAAACGTATGTACCTTTGAATTTTTAGACAATTTTTTTCGCTTTTATTAATTAGTCTACTATGAAAAAAATATTAATGGATGTCCACTAAATTTTAATATAAACTGTTTTTCATAGTAACAGCATAGGATTAATAATATACAGTCGAAATATTAATATAGTGAGGCAGTGAGGGTATTTATATTTCCCCGAAATTCTGATGGTAACATATTAACAAAATGCATCCATTATTATACAATTATTTTTCGTAAATGTAAAGTAATTAATTTCCCAATTTTTTTTTTTAAGAATTTACTACCCTCAAATTTTGCAATTTTTGCCACCCTAGGCAGTTGCTTACAATGCCTAATGGGTGATTTACCTCTGAATATAATATTGACGTAGATAATAATATTTATACGATTTCGACCAAAATACGATTTCTCATAATCATATGCGTCTAAAAAATTGAGAAAATTTGATGTTATGATATGAAAACTACAAAGTTTACGGCATACTGGTGTTTGACAAAATCAAATTTTTATTTCTGTTGTAACTCAAAAAATAATAATTGTACATACAATAAATTAAGTTTTTACTAGATAAAATATAATAATTTATTTTAAATAAAATAATTAAAAAATAAAATCAAACTATTTATAGAAAATTGCAATATTCATATTTTTTTAGCCTTTGGACGAAAATATCTACAAAATAATTTTAGTTTTAAAAAAAGTCTTGAAGATGTAATACAAAATTCCTTTTACATATATATTACTGATTTAAGAAAAAACTTTGGTAAAATGACAAAAATCAAAAATATCCATTACATTTTCACAGTAAGATCATAAGATTGAATATATTATTTTTCATATAATTTTTTTTATAGCCATAAAAATTGGAAAATCGGTTTATAAGCATTATTAAATGAAATTTTTTACGAAATCAGATGTTTTAACGAATTTCCATTAAAAAATATTAAATATTTAGTTCAAGAAATTTCATAGTTGCAATTTATTTTAATTAAGTACTGCTTATAAGCAATTTAAATTTTTGATTTTTCTAAATTCTAGATGCCTTTATTTTGGGAAATTTTTTTTTTACTATGTCAATTAACTTTAGGAACATCAACTGATCCACTCGACCTCTTCATCAAAATAATTTTTTAGAAAGCTAGTTTGTTCTTTATAATTGTATTTAAGTTTCTAGTTGAAAAAACCAGTACTGCAATACCTTTTGCTCATTATTTTATTTCACCTGATTTAGGAGTTTCGTTCTTTTTTCATTTTTTTACAAAAATATATTTTAAAGTCATACTACTAAAAATGTATCAACTAAACGTACATTAAAAATACTAAACATATCATTAAAATTATAAAATGGTATAAAGTATGTGTGATTGTTCTGTAATCGTTTGAACTAAATGTTTAAAATCATACTACTAAAAATATTAGTTACTTTTAACACATCAATGATATTATAGACTTTATAATATTAAATATGCATCAACTAAACATACATTTTTTAATGAATTTGATTCATATAATTAAAATTATAAAATGGTATAAAGTATATGTAATTATTCTGTAATCATTTGAATTAAATGTTTTGATTAAAGAAGGGAAATATCAAAAATTCATTAATTTCTGACTGAATATAACTGATGAGCCGTTATGAATGCGTCTTCATTTAATAATTAAAATTATTGTAAGAAGATAGAAATGATCATTAAGAAGAGTTCACCTCAAAATATGATAAAAATGTATAAGTCATAGAAAACAAGATATTATAGAAAAATTATTGTAAAGGTCATACTTACTTAACAAATAATAATATGTTCGATATTGATGGAGTAACATATTTTATGTATCAAAATAGAAATTAACAATATAATAATTATATTGTCTTTTACTAAATAATCGTTCATGTAGTTTAGTTGTTGTTAAATTGTTCGATAATGAAAATATTTATACATGAACAATTATCAAATATATTTTATCTATGAATAAGTGAGTTTTTTTTTTTTTTTAATTGGGAATGAAACAAATATTGGTTTTACGTTGATTATTTGATACACTTTAATCGATTTTAATCATTTTTAGTTGAATTCCTCTCATTATATTGAAATAGAATGTAGAATAAATTATTAGATGAATGATTTATGTAAATAAAGAGTTTGAAAAATTATTTTTGTTTAAGTAAAAATAAATTTAATTATATAATACGTGCATTTAATAACAATAATAATAATAATTGTATTTTAAGACCAATATTATCTATAAACGTATAGTAAACTACAAAAATAAATAAAATGTAATTTAAATTGTTCATAAGTAATATAGTTACTGGCAAACTGTATGATGTATAAAATAAATAGTTCATATGAAAAAATGTATCTACATTTACAATCATTAATCTGAAAAATTAAATTATTATTTATTTATTTTTTTACAAGATTAATCTTCAAATGAAGAATGACTAAAAAAAAAAAATGTTGTTATTTTTTTAATTTTTCTATCGCATCAATAGACATTATACGAAGTGTTTTGATATAATTATATTAATATAATGCAGGCTGAAAACCATCTTTATTTTTGTATGTATATGCAGATACAGAATGCAATTCTCTTTTCGTGAATAGAATATCTATAAATCAAATCGTTATAATGAATTAATGCGATTTATAGACTATTTATAAACTATTATTCACATGGTAGGAAATAAGAAAGCTTAATGACCCAAAAACATAAAATATTGACTGATAACAACCGAAATCTTAGAAATGGTAACATATTTATTTTGAAAAAGTTGTATGTATAGCTAATTTTTATGAGTTACAATTTTAACTCGGATTTACATGCATGTGCAAATGTATAGTGGTAGGTCGTATTAAGTTAGCACAACATTTGTTTCATAATATGATTTTATCAATTAAAACTCTTAGGGCATGTTTTTACGTAATTGACATTTACTTATTTTTTATTTTATTTATTTTTATTATTTTTTATTTAACGATTTTAATTGCATATTTCATCTTTTAGTACATATTTCGATTTTTTTTTTTTTTTTAATTTTTGAATTATTTACTTTGATATTTTAATATAAGGGGTAAATCTGTTTATGAAAAATGTAGAAAAATATTATCAAAAAAACGAAGGCTAAGACATACTAAAATATTAAGCATTTTAAATGGTGAAAGTAAATCGATTCAAACCAGCGAATATTTATCTCCAAATTATGTGCTTATTTTTAAATGCACCTATTAATTTTGTAGCCGTGGAAAATTAATTTTCCAGATATAAAAATTTGTTGACGGTCAAACACTGATCAATGGTTTTTGAAAATATAACTAAAATGATTGTCATTCAATGAAATTCACATTTAGGTAAGAAAATTTGTTTTAGAATACATTTTTGATATTAATTGATTTCTTTTTTTTTATATATATATTAAAACTACCTACAAATTAATTTTGGTAAATAAATTCCTAAAAGAGAAGATGAATGAAAAGTATTTTTAAATTAGGGTTCCATATTTTAATCATAAATCCTTC
Organism: Sipha flava; assembly: GCF_003268045.1. Classification (NCBI taxonomy): domain Eukaryota; kingdom Metazoa; phylum Arthropoda; class Insecta; order Hemiptera; family Aphididae; genus Sipha; species Sipha flava. The sequence goes on along the minus strand of NW_020273625.1, from coordinate 91,053 downwards.
CTCATTTTAAATGTATTTTTTTATATATTATTTTAATTTAATGTTCAAAAAATAAATGTTTTTTTTTTTTGTTAATTTTTGAGTGCATAATTATTTTTCTCATGTATTTTAGTGCCTACATTTGTATATATATAAAAATTTTCTTGCGTATAATTAGTTGGGTTATAATGCATATAAATATAGTTATAATAAGTTATAGAGTAGTATTCTTAACGAGAAAAATAATTGAGTTGTTTAGTTATTAATTTATTATAAATAATATTAATAGAATAGAGTTTACAAAAATTTCATTTCAATTTAATTATTTAATGTTATATCATAATATAATAATTATGATCAATGTAGTTTATTTTAAATTTTCAGATAAAAAGAAAAAAGACTGTTTATAATTAATATAAACTTTTAAATAAAATTTTAAAAATGGATTATGATAATATTAGCCACGATTGGAAAGATATTAGAATTATAAAGACTGTTTTCATTCTAGTCATAATAATTTCATTTAAAAATTATTTAAATTTTTAAATGATTGAATGTGTGATTTTATTGCAAAGTAGTAATGATACTTTAATTTACTCAACTACCTTATACTATCAATAATTTAACTATTTTTGTATAAATAATAAAATAGTTTACATGTTTAGAAGTTGAACCTTAAACCAATTGTAAATAATTTAATTGATTACATTACGCTGCAAATATAATATTGATTTTTGTAGAGTCTTATCTGTTCGTAAAATAGAGATTTTTTTTAAAACATTACTTGCTTCATTTATTTTGTTATTTAGATAAATTATTCCAGTGCGAACTACAAATAAAGTATCATATATTGATTCATAGTTATAAAACTGTTCATTGTTATCTACAATAAAATATGAAAATTCACAGATTTTAAATAATTAAACACTGTTTTTTGTCAGATTTTGAATACTCGACAGAATATAATATTATTATATTTCAACGACATTTATTTGAAAAATAAGACAATTAATTCAATTTACTTATAATCATTGAAAATATAATAAATAATAATCATATTCCATTAAAAGATAATAAGTTTATCCATACCAAGTGTTTACAGTAGAAACACTTAGCACACTTCTTAATATACATCTATATAAACACAAATAATTATGCCTGATATATGCATACATCTGTACATGAAAATTATAAATATTTTTTCTCTATTATAATTACACAGATATTTTGAAAAACTCTAAATTGTATTACTAACATAATCTGTACAGATTAATAATCTAATTGTAATATAACACATGCGATGATTTTCTTAAAATTTAATAATAATAATAATAATAATAATAATAATAATAAAATTATATAATTTGTGAAACTATAAAGCCGATGCACAAAAATTACTTAAATTATTTCTATATTAAAAGCAAGCTCTAAACTACTACATCGATTTTTGTTTATAATTTTATGAAATGTACGAACCACGATCAATGATTAATATGATTTATAAAATAATAACTACTTTAATAGGAATTAACATTTTATAACTATCCGTAACTAAATGACATTAACAGAGAATAATATTAAATAAAAAAAATAAAAAAATCTTGTATTAATAATAATTATTAAATATTTTAAAATATTATTTGTAGCTCTCCTGTAACAAGACAGTTACAATAAAAATTTATCAGCTATAATTTATGTTCGTATTCAAACATGTATTCGAGATAAGCATAAAAAAAATACATCATTAACCCTATGAAATGTGTTTTTGGTATTTACCGCGTAAGGCCTTCAATTTTTAGTTGGATTTTAAAGCAATACTGTTAAGTTCTAAATTTGTTTGTATATTTTTCCATCGAACTATTTAATTGACTGATGTATTTTCATGATCAATAATATTGTTCTTAACGTAATATTTACATTATGGTAATTTAGTAAATAATTAAATTTCAAAAATACTATAGATTTTTTTAAATTAATGGATTAAACTTTCCAAATTTTTCGAATCAATCTTTTTATTATTTAAATTTTGTATTGTGATGGTAATAAAGAGAATTTCCATATTTTATATATAATTTTTTTAAATTAAAACAGTTTTGGTTGTAAACAAAATTTTTCAAAAAAAAAATAAAAAAAGTATAAGTTTTAACATAACAGCATCAAAAATGAAGTACAATTTTATCTGTGTTGGTGAGTTGCGGTCCAATTCCTAAAGAACGTACGAGTTGCGGCCCAGGTTTATGAAATGTACGTACGAATTGCGGCCATATAATAATGTAAAAAAATATCCAAAAAAATATTTTCAATAATGACTATCGTCTATGTTATCATTGTATAGTTTTGTAAATCCTAAACTTTGGATTTTTCTCTACCAACTTTTCCCCAAATGAAATCGACATCCTCTTATTTGAACTTCAGGGAAGACTTCCGCTACAACATTATGTATTGGTGATTCAAAATCTATAAAAATATCAGTAGGAGAACACGATATACCAATGAATATGGAGTGACGAATTATATGTCGAAATGCACACGTATATGTAGTATTTAATTTGTTGGGCAGTAAAAAATCACAAGAAGTAAATAGACATAATTTTTACGGCTATGTATGGTAATAGATGGTAATAAATGATGTAAATTTCTTTGGACAGCTCTTGAACGTCTCATCGACGTATAATTTTTTTACATCACATAGAAATTTAATATTTTGTTGTGTAGAAAAACCAACTATCGAATTTATGTTATCGTTTACAAACAAAAATTGTTCACCTGTGTTGGTTTTAATTTCCATGAACCCCAAATCAGCATGTAATCCTTCGATGCACCTCAACAGAGGGGGTGCACAGATAGATGGGCACGATGAATGTACCGAATTAATGATAAATCATTGTTTGTCAAAGTCGGTATATCACCTTATTTCAATTCCAAGCGAATAAGATTTGTTGAATTGCAAGAAATGTCTACTACAGCTTTTCTTTTTATAGAATTACTCATTATTTGCCTGTTTAGGATTTTTTCATAATGTTTTCTATGTCGTGATTGATGTTACTCTCGGCTATTTGAAGGTGATAATTTAATAAAGCACTTGCAATTTTTGAAACAGAAAGGCCACCGCTGTACATCAGTGTCTTATGAAAACGGATTTATAGTCTTCGTAGATAATAAGTAGCTTTGATTTTTCACTATATACAACTTTCATGACGAAATATTCAAATACGTATAGTATTTGTAATAGTAGTAAACTATTATACAAACGATACGAACTTATACGAACAAAGATTGATTTCGGACTAAATACGATTTGACAATTTTCATTTTGTCATTTAAAATTTTCGTAGTTAATGCGAGTCATGCGGCAGATAATACAATAAAACGATCTATATTATCTTTATTATATTAAATAAATATGTAACTTGATATACGTATCGAACATTTCGTTTATCGTTATTCGTTCATCACTATATGTACAGGCAACACCGTATCTCACAGGTACATAGTTAATAGGTATATGTGTAATGATAAATACTCGGGCCGCAACTCACCTACAGCTACAATATTATCTGACCAGAATTCACCAGTCTCCAACACCAAAAACGATACGTCGGACCGCAACTCACCCACAGCCGATTTCATAAAAATGCCTCGTGAATCGATAAACAAGTATTTCATCACTAATGTGCACACGTGTGTGTTAGATAAACGATTATCGGAGATTAAAATTTATTATGCATTTTATATAATATGTTAAAAGACTTATCAATTCCTATCGATATTGAAGCCAAAATATATTTATAAATTTTATATTATAGGTTTGACTGATATAAAAGTTGCATGTTTATACGTATCGACGTAGTCCATCTAGTAGCGCTTCAAAAATCCGTTAATCTGGTTTCTGTAGAAGTTTTAGAGATCGTGGCCTAACACAATATAATAACATCAATATATTATTATGGTAATATTTTTTAAATATTGAACTAACGATTTCGTTATCACAGCTTAAAATTATTATATCGTTAGTCTAAATAACCATAACATTATCTGCCTTTTTTTAGTCCTTCAAATTAATAAAACAAGAAAGCACACAAATTATGACTAGGCTTAATTGCAATACGTGTTCAGTTAATTTTAGTCCATATAATTGTTGTTAATAATAGTGGAAATAAATTCATATAAAACACGTTTAACACTAAAAAAATAATCGGTATCAAATAAATTCGTATTTACATGTATATGTGAATTTTCATTGCAATTAATTATTCTAAGCATTGAATCATGCCCATAAATTATATTCATAATGAAATCAAAAATTTTCTACGGTGGGTTATCAAAATAAACATTGCGAGCAGCAAAACACCATTGAATTTGTATCTGAAGCAATTATTTTACTAAATCAAGTAAGCGGTACTGATGTAAAAGCATTGTTTAACAAAAAGTTTCGATGATACATTACATGTTCTATAAGTCGTTTGACATCGCCACCAACGTTCGTATCGTTTCAATGATAACATATTATTATTATTATTATTATTATTATTATTACTAACCGTAACGTGGTGGCGGATACGTTGTTGGCAAGTGGAGGGACTCGTAAAGAATTAAATATAAATAAATAAAAATTTGTACAACATCAGGACGATCCGTACATGGGCACTAAGTTTCCAGTGGGGAATAAAAAATGGGAAACGACGAAAAGTTTCATTTCCGAACCCTTTACACAACGATATCATTGTCATCGTATCGCCGGGATCCCTCATCTCGAACATTAAATAACGAGCGGCGTATTAGTATACGTCAAGGGCATCGACAAAGATTATTTATGGGATAAGGGAATGGTACAATTTGTTTTGGTAAAAATTATTTTTTTTATAACTTATTTGTGTACAAGCAAGGATTTTGGCAACAGGCAAGGTTCGAATCCCCGAAACCCCCACTTACCTACGCCACTGGTATGCATGTACAAAGCGGTACTAAGGCGGATTATTATGCGTGATCGTGTAAAATAATACAATATGCGCTCTGCGTCCCGAGACACCAGAACGTGTTGATATACTGCAGACGGTGACGATATGAATCGTTAAACAAATCGATTACCGCACCTGGTCGTGCAGTACGTTGAAACAACGTACTTTTATGCCGAGGATACAGCGGCGTAGGGTAGAGGTGGTCGGGGGGTTTGAACCCCCTATTGCCGAAATCCCGGCTAGTACATTAATATTTATTATCTAAATATATCAAATTGCCCCCTTTCCATCCCATAAGTAATCTTAACCTGCGTCCTTGTAAGGAAATTATGTTATATCAATTGTCATTTACTAGAAATATTATTATTATTATTATTATTATTATTATTATTATTAATATTATTATTGTTATTGTTATAATTATTATTATTAATCATAATTACTGCTTGTTGTTATACTATTATTGTTTTGTTAGGTTATCGTCATTCGACACGGCGAACCGATATGGAAAGCGCAGGCAACCGTATCTCAGTGGTGCATGCGGTGGACGCCAAACTGGCACTGGGTCTCACCTGCGTCACCAGCGTCCTCCTGGTGCGTATGTTGAACGCCCCGTACACGATTGGATTCATACACGAGTTGGTGCACGCGAACATGAACAGCGCGTGTTGCACCTTCTGATCCACCATTTGTGCCGACTTGTTGTCCGTCCAGTACCTGCGCAACAAAACAACACGTGGTCGTATACGACCACTGACGGTTAAATGGCACGAAAACAAAAAAAAAAAATCGAAAAATAGCAGCAGCAGCAACAACTACATGTTCCGCACAGGTCAGGGATCTCCAATATTTTTTTTTACGGTGAGCCAAATCTGAGCTACGCTTTGGTGTCGTGGACCAAAATTTTTTTTTTTCGAGAAATATAGAGATAACGGAAAATATGTAGTATGTAAACGAATAACCAGAAAATTTAGGATAAAGTTCAACTTATTTTATTGATAATCCAATACATTCATACCTATTTTTTGATTAAATCACAAGAAACACAAATATATCATTGCATACGAATATGGTTCCTTATGCAGTTGTATGTGCAATCAGTGTTTCTCAGTTTCATAAAAATTTCAGAAATTGAATTAAATAAACGGAAAACGAAATGATGAATTTCGATGTGTCATGACTATGATGAAAAGGAGAAATGCCATTTATGTAGTAGCAAATACCAGAACTGGGCAACATTTTATCTATATGATTATTCGAATAAATATGTATTCGAATAAAAAAATCATCCGAATAATAATTTATTCGAATAAAATGTTATAATATTATGATATATATATATATAATAATCATCAAAATAACATTTTATTCGAATAACGCTCTAGTTTGGCACAGACTAGAATTCGAAGTCTGTAGTAATAGTATGTTTAGAAAAAATAAAATTTATAAGATGTTGGTAGTAATCTGATAAGATATGAATTATTGTTGCGCTCGTGCGTGTACGAAGTGTGAAACAATCAGCAGTGATTCGATCGTGAAACGACAGACAGCTTTAATTCACGTGTTCTGTTCGTTGAACACCTGCTCCTAACAAGTTGAATGCACACGATTCCAGTAATATCTGTTATCCACGGTTATACACGAGAATTGCGTTCCAAAATAAAAAAAATCGAAAAATAGGTAGTGTACGAATTACGTCCCGAGTTTTCCAGACGACTGCATGAATTACGTTCGGCTTTATCATTAATTTAATCTTTTTATTTTTTAATTTTATAATATGATTATAATTAGAAATTAATATATTATTTAATTGACATACTTCTAATTGCATAACAACACAAACAATATTATTAACCTGCCGTTAGTAATTTAGCTGTTGACAGTCCTAAGTCTGCATAAAATGGGAAGGAAAATAATGTTTATACTTTGGGATGCGATTCGTATAGTCGTTTAGAAAACCCGGGATGCAATTCATGTGGAAACTGGATTTCAGAACGCGATTCATGTACACCGGCATCCAGGTATGTGTAAGTAATGGGTTCTATGTAATATTTTAAAATCAATCATAAAAGTGTTGGCCAGCGGCAGAGTAGGGCGTTATTCGAATAAAATTTTATTTAGATGATTATTTAGATAACATTTTATTCGAATAAGTATTTATTCATATGATTTTTTCACAATTATTCGAATGAAAATGTATTCCAATAATTTTCAAACATTTGAATAACAAATTATTCGAATGATTTTCTAATATTATAATTCGAATAAAAAATGATTCGAATAATTTTCGTTCATTTTGTTTGGGTAAACATTGGTTTCGTAATTTAAAACAGGCATATATTATAATTTATAAACAATAGTTGATATTGTATTTTAAGTTACATAATATAAATCTTATTTTATTCGGAAAAATGTTAAAATATCATGTATAAAACAAATATAGATCAATAGAAGAAAGTGAAGAATTTGATATCATTTTTTAAATAATAATTTTTTACTATTGTAATACGAATAATATTTTATGATAATATTTCATGACAATTACAACAATCAAAAATAGTAGTAAATAATAGTAACAAAAATGTAAATAGTTTTAGCGAAAATGAAAATAAGTAATTATAAAAAATTTTAAATTTCAATAAATAAGTCTAATAATAGCAAGTAGATAACTAATTATAATTATAATTCAAATATTAACAAATAACATTATACTTATTGGTTATTAATGAATTATTAAATTATATTTCAGAATAACCCTTTGTTCAAACATATAATTTAATAGTTTGTTGGATTTTGGTAAATTGGTCATAGTTACATATGAATATTAAACACCACTGTCACTCATTCATACACTCGTTCATAGGACAACTAACCAACTAATAAGGCAACACGACACAAGTCATAATTATAATTATAAGACACTCTTTAAAGTTTATGTTGTACAAAGTACATTAGATAAAACCTTTATATTTTTGTGTAGAACTCTATATTTGAATTTATAAATATGAGATACAACATATATACATATCAGTATAATATATATTATTATAAACGATACATGTCTATATCATAATCTATAAACTATAGTACTCTACTACGGACTATTTACTAGATACAATAATACCATCTTCAATATTGATATAAATATAATTTTTTATTCTAATAATTAACTAGATAACATTTTGCCCAACTCTGGCCAACGGTATCAACAATTCGTAGAACCATATTATTAATATCGTAAATATTTTCTTAATATATTTAAAACTTCCTGCATAACGAACCGCTTTAAACAAACCATTAATTATTTGTCAAAAAAACTTTCCTTTTAACGAATTATATAACACGCTATTTAGTTATTATGTATTATAATAATTGTATTGCGGATCTTTCAAAAGAATGGGAAAATTAAATTTTGGGAACAACAAACACTCCTTTCGACAATATTCCTCGATACAACATAAAATACTATTATTTGTCCATTTGAATTATTTAACAATCGCCATATTATTGACTTTGTATATATCCTACGATGAATTTTTAACTCGAAACTGGTCGTATATTATAAGTATAATAATCCTTCAAACTAAGAGTTCATTTATTTATTTATTTATTTATTTATACATTACAGAGCCGAAACTAGGGTGAAGCGAAGAAGGCATTTGCCATGGGCGTCTGAAGCTGGAGGGGCGCAAAAATATTAAATGATTAACTTAAGAAAAAGTATTAATTGTTGTCGATATCTGCTTAATATCTATATTATATTTGCTAACACAAAAGCAAGGCAAATTAAATTATAAATAATAATTGTTTTAAATTATTTTATTATATTTTTATTATTATTAACTATTATTTTCAAACATCTAATAATTGGCAAATATCAAATTTATTTGTTTACCATAATATAAGAAGATGATAATTAATAATTATATACTTGTGGCTGAAAATGTTATTCCTTGTTTTGCTAGAAACCTGATTACAATTTTTCAAATTTTTCCTAATCGTATTATACATATTAAAAGCTGTGAGTATGTCAACACTACAACAGAGGGCGCAATGCTTCAGTTCTGCCTCAGAATAAAAAATAGCTCGGTACGGTTCTGATATATTAATTTACAAGTATTAATCATTCAATAATTTTTAATTTTAATTTAATTTTTTATTATTTTATGAATTATTTCGTTGAAATAACCAATTTCGTTAACATTTCATTTTAAAACGTTATAATTCATTTTTGAAACTTTCCAATACATTATTTATTTTTATTTTTTTTTAACTATAAAAATGTAATAGACTTTTATAATTTTATAAAATTTAATATTTAAACGTTTGTAATTTTTTTTTAGAACTAATTATATATATGGATACGGGTATAGATATATAAATAAAATAAATACATATACGTATAGAAAACTTTGTATTATTTTTTTAAGACTTTTTTTGTAAAAACAAAAAAACAATTTTTAATATTTTCGAAAATAAATATTAAGAAAATAAAAAAAATTAAGTTTTTTGTATAAAGATCAATTTTTTTTTTATTATTATTATTATATCAAGTATATCGTAAATTATATAAGCATTCAGTGAAAATATCATTGCTTAACGGTTATTATTTTTTGAATTAGGATGTACCTAAACAAAATTAAATTTTGTCGAAAACCTACTCCGACTTATAAAATTTACATTACCCCTCCAGTAGACTGGCACTTAGCTAAATAGGTCAATTTTTTTTTTTTTTTTTTTGATATTTGTTGCTCTCACTCACTAATTCTGTTCGATATATTTAATAAATAATTTTGGTAAATTTTGAGCATGATAAGTCACCTTCACGTCGCTCGAAAGGGTTGAAACTTTAAAAATAGAGGCTATTTTTCTTTTTTAAGCGTACTTTCTTATATTTTAAAGTGACACTAAAAATATACATAAATATTATTGTTAAACTTATTATTTACTAAAATAAAATTTCTTATTCATTCACGACAACACATAACATTATATATGTAATTAGTAGGGCTCGGAAGTTGTTGCATTTGCATGTTTTTTTTTGCACGATTGGATTTATTGCTGAGTGAGCTAGAAATTCGTTCCAAGACACTACGAAAACCATATCAAAAATTTATAGTGCATATTTTTGCATATTTAGTGATTTTTAGATTTTATAGCATATTTCTTAACTTTACAATTTCTTAGAGCATATTTTATGATTTTTGAAGATTCAGAATGAAAATTCAAAAAAATAAAAAATTAATTCATTCATATTGAGAGAACTTTCTTAATATTCTTGTATTGTATTTTTCAAATTCCCATTCGACATTAAAAACAATGTTTTTATCCTATTGGTTTATATAATATACATATATTTATAAATTATAATTACTGCTAGCTTCATCTAAAATAAAATATTATAAAAATATCAAATAGGAGCAGCTGCTATCGAAATACAATGATTTTCTATAACTATTTTTCTAGAAAATAATGATTATTGAACATTCTACTAGTGCATTTTATTTTATTCAAGAAACATTTTTAATGCTATTTTATTATTATTATTTTTTTTTTTAAATCAAAATTATTTTTATTACTTTGCTTTTTCTATATTTATAATTTTATAAAATATTTGTGCAAATGAAAATTTTGTGTACAAAAATAAAATATAAGTGCATATTTTTAGAGCATATTTGTACTTTTTTAAGCGCATAAGTGCATGCATATATAGTATTTTTTAAGTGCATTAAGTTCCGAGCCCTAGTAATTAGTAATTGCTTACAAAACGTCGTAGTACTTATCGTCATCGCGCACCGACACATTGCACGTCGTCAAATTCTACAATAATATGACAATACATACATAGTCATACATTTTTCCCGATGATAATTTTATCGATAGTATATCGACAATCTCCCTATTTAATCTTTTAGTATAATCCAAGTGTACGAAACTATATAAAGTACCTATTTGAGAATTAAAAATTATTAATTTTTATTATATTATTACGATATTTTAATAATTCTTGGAGAAGAACAACCAGAAAATAACAATTTTTGAAAGCCAGGAGCTTGTCATCGAGCTAGATGGATGGCTAAAATAATTTATTGTATAAAAATGTTTTTATTTCGGTCGCAATTTGAACTTAACGATACAGAACTATTGAACTTGGAACATTTTACTCTATTCATAATGAGAGTATATTTAAAAGTATGGTATACTTTTAATGATGCTTCAGGTGCACCATTAAATAATTTAAATTTCTTAAAAAATCTTGTAATGTACAAAAATTCAAGTAATGGTATCTACAAACTAGCATTAAAAGTATTTTTAAGTCATTTGTGGTATCTTAATGATACATTAATTGGATTAGCCTTTTTTGACTCTCGAGTACCAGATAATATTATAGCCCAAATGGTTACAGCTTTAGATAAAATTGGGGCTGATTATCCTGAACAAAGAATAAAGTTCCCAGTACATTGTATTCTAACTAGTGAATTGCATGAATTTGTAACAAATAATACATATAAACTATTTACGGCTCTTGACATTAAAATCGATTTTTTAACTACGCCTCCAAATGCTTGGATAAATAATATTGAATATATTGATAGCTGTGAAAAAATAAAAAAACTTTAAGTCATTAATGATGCTGCTGAAAGGGGTATAGTATTGATGACATCTTTCAATGGCACTCGTACTAATCAAGAAGATTAACAACAATATCTTCTTCAAGTAGTTGAAAAACACAGACAAGATTTTCCGGAAGCCAAAAAAATCAACTTTATTAAAAATATGATTTATTTTTATATATTAGTAAAACTTGTAATTTTTAAAATAATATGTATTGATTTTGTTGTACTAATAATATTATAGTTATAAATAAGTATAAATAATTAAATTTGTTATTTACAACATGACTATAGCTTTTTTTTATAATTTATTTCATATATAAATATTTTTAAATTAATTGAACTACCTTTTAATGTTTATGAAATGACTTAATATTTTAACATAATTTTTTAGGCAAATAGAACAAAATTAATGCATGAGAAAGTTAAAAACAAAAAAAAAAACTTTAAGTGCCACCCTACCCTCCAGCCATAAATTTTCCGTATTTTTATTACTTTTCATTCATTTTTCAAAATTATTAAAAAAAAAACTGTTGAGAAGTTTGTAAAATGATGTTTTAAAGTATCAACTGAACAATATTTTCAATCATAAATTTCCTACGATGAAGATGACCAAAGCAATCCTTCTGATCAAAATATACACATTCATGAAAAAAACATACATACAATAAATATATTCCTCGTTTCATTCAGAATCTAAAATTGTATTTTTTTTTATAAAACCGTTCTATAAAGATATTAATATTCGACTGTAATTTCGTTCAAAAATAAATAACGAAAATATCACGATATCGAAATAGTTGATTGGAACTCAGAACATTAAAGTTAATGGATACATGCATTATTTTTAATTATAATTCAAATTATCAAATGCATGATCTGAATAATCTAAAGTTTTCAAAAATTAACCATTATATTAGATAGAAAAAATTGTTGGAGAACAGCTGTTAAAAACGAGTAGAAAAAATTTAAAACCTGGAGAAAATAATTAAGAAAACATTAAATGTATGATATTAACACTATGGTGGCTTCAAGCAACTCCCACGATAGTTTAAGCAGAAACTACTGCAATATCTTCTGGAATCGTTCGTTTCATGCATCAACAACCGTATCAATTATTATTGTTCACGTCACGTATCGTAGTATTAAGCATATCGGTTTACATTGTTTTTGTGATTATTCCGTCCACGACGTTCGGCTAACAAACGGTTACGGTTTAACAGAACCCGGTCACCATATTTTCATGCCACGTTTTTAATCGATTTGTTATTTTATTATTTCATGTATATTATCATATCGTACGCTACAATCAGTGAATAGACTGCTCTGGTATTTCCGTCAACCTACATTGGTCTGTTGCCAAAACGTCATGCGAACGATAGCAGCCAGGGCCGTCCCAGGGTTTTTTGGGGTCAGAATTAAATTAATTTGGGGGCCCTTCGACTACAATAATAAAATATGATAAACAAAATACTCACTGAGAATACAAAATTCTTGCAAAGGTATTTTTCCAAACCTTAACCAATCAATCTCATTTAAATACATGTACTTCATTACATACTTACATAATAGAATAGAATAATTTTCATATTATTTATAATTTAATCGCTTAATATAATCGGACAAGTCGCGCTACAAGCTCACACGAGCGCGACTTTAATCGCCGACACGCAGCGTGTAAAATTTCTCAGTGTAATCGAGGCTTTATTATTAATTATTATACATCGAGATTTTATGGAGGCCATCTAAAAAATATTCCAACAATGGGGCACGGGACAAAATTGTCAGCAGATATCAATAGAAATGAAGAAATTGAATTTAAAGTTCTACAACAATTTTCAAAAATCTCATCTAAACTATCACAATTATTAGACTAAACAAAATAAAATGTAATTTATTGCCATTATTTTTATGTTAATTTTTTTTATCATATACATATACATTCAATATTTTATACTTAATATGGGTAAGAATAACTAAAAAAGCTTCTTCATTATTATTCAAACTTAATCTAGTGACAGTTGAGTAATTATTTATTTTCAAGCTTCCTCCCCCATTGAAAAATCCAGCGTATGACACTGAATCTACATGTATTAGGGTTAGTTAGTACAAATTGAAAGTTGCACGTGTCGATTGGTACCAAAGTCTGAACATGACTTTACAATGCATATTTTATTTTACCACTTTTTTTTGAAAACCAATACAGCATGGAAACAAAGAATTTTTAAAAATTACATTTTAACTATTATTTTCGATATACATGTAAATTTCATGAAAACGTGGCCATTATAGCATAATATAATAATAATATTGTTTAAGGTTTCCATACGTCCCGTATTTTACGGGATTGTTCCGTATTTGGATGAAACGTTTCGGTATCACAAAAAAGTTAAAAAATAACACGTTTATCCTGTTTTTTTGACAACACATCCCGGATATACCTTATTTAAAATTATTTCGAAAATGTAATTATAAATTATGATATCTAAATCAAATGATAATTAATTAATTATGATAATAAAACTCTGAAAATAAATAAAAAATATTTTTAAGATATTTTAATATTTTATTTTTCTATTGTATTAGTTTTTAGTGTATTTTTAGTGTTTTAGTAATAAAAATTAAAAAAAAATGTCACGTATAAAACCCTGAAACCTATTTAAAAATTAAAAATTATCTTTTATATAACAATATAAATAAATTATAACGTTTTAATTTTGCAAGACTACCCCTTACTAAAAACCCCTAATTAATAATATTAATTATATATTATAATTATATTATATTTTATTATTTATTATATTATTATTATTGTTTATCATGTATTATATATGTATATTACAAGTACAATTATAAGTATGATTTAAAATGTCACGTATTTTCAAAAAATAAATCTGTGATTCTAAACGTAGTTGCATTAACTCGTCATGTATCGATCCATTACCGAAAATACATACACGTACGCTGTATGGTTGAATTAACACTTAGACCTACATAATAAATTAAACAACCACCCGTTATTTTGAAAAGTTTTTTTCCTTGTCAAAATTCTTATTCGTTAGTATTTGAAGTGTTTGTACTACATCAGTTTTGAGAAAACATAAATATACCAAACACCGTGTTAATACAAGAATTAATACAATCAGATTTTATAAGAATTTTATAATTTAATCTTTTTGGATTGTTTCAAAAAAAATATTGCAAATATTTTAAGCATACTGAGTAATAAATAAAACAAATATATTATTTATGAAACCTAACATTTTCTAGAGGACACTACACATATTCAGGCACATATTATATTGCCACTTAACTATTAATAGGTATTACGGTAGTATTTCCTATAAATATAATAATAATTTAATTAAATTGGTCTTGTGAACGAGACGTGTAATTAGTCGATTCTGGGGCATGCTTAGACATTTTTTTCGTGGATAGGTAATTATTACTACCACATATTTAAAATGTATTTATTTCACTAGATAATAATTTTTGTAGTTATTCATTTTATAATACTAGATAGATTGGCAATATATTATATAAATAACTCTGATAAATATTATGATATTAAACTTAAATTTATAAAAATATTAATATATTGTTTTGATAAATTCGTTAAAATTTCAGAGAAGGAGCTTTGAATACCCAAAATCCTCCCCCTAGGCACAACCTTGCCAACACTGTATATTACAACAATGTTTATAAAACTTTTATGGTTATTAAAATAGCCCTATAGATAAAAATATGAATTTTAATTACGTAATTAGATAGATTAGATAGATCTAAGTATTCGTAATTTAAGAAATGAAAACTTTAGCGAAATAAATTATTTTAAAATTAAATTTATTTTGGAAAATATTATTAAAACAAAAAAGATATTCAACCAAAAATTAAATGAGTAAAATTTTTTTTTTTTTGATCTTTTGAAAATTAGAATAAGTATTAGTTTTGTACTACTTAAAGTTACTTAGTTTACTTTAAGTTATAAAAGTTAATGCTATTACGAATATTAAATAATATACTTATAAACTGGAACAGTTTGTTAACATAATTTTGTCGTTCTTCCCACACATTTTTTCCCCAATGGTATTACTTTTTCATTAACATTTAATATGTGGTTTAATAAATATTTTTAGCTTCGTTATCAAAGTAATATAAAACGATGTCTCGAATGTAGTATTAATGTAGGTAGTATTATTAAATTTGAACATGAGGATAATTGTAAAATAGGTACTCCGATTTCTTGAAAATTATATATTTAATTTTTAAGTTTATTTTCAAATAAATAAGGTGAATATTGTTGTTGATAAAAATATAATACTGTTAACAAATACGTGTCAATAAAAAAAATAAAAATTAATTGATGGGAAAAAGTGCACCCACTGGGTATTATTCTATTTATCGACATCACTACTCACCCCACAGGGGAGCAATTTATTAAACACGTGTCAAACGTGTAAACTACATTTATTAACGTTGTGTATACGAGATATTATTATGGAGTGGGAGACCATCTTTAAAAACAACATTAGACAGTTGCATATAAGCCATTTTGCGGACCTGTAATTTGTACCTTTCAAGTGCTGAAAACTAATCAACAACGAAATAATTAGGACTTAACTTTTCAAAGAAGCTAGAGAGGTATATAAGAATTAAATTTACACAACAATCAAATATTTAGTGATTTTTTTCACTTTTCAAATCGACGTTTATTACGAGATATTTTTTATATATTTATATTTAGTCAATAGAAAAGTATTCGACGGTTCAACTTCCTGTTTTAATAATTAATGCTAAGTGCAATTTTAATTTTCAACTCATACCTAGTGAATCTGAAGCGATGCCACGAAACGAAACGAAACGTGCATGGAATAATAAGATTAAGATATTGATCAACTCTAAATTCACGTAGAATATAAATAATATCATGATTAAAAGGTTCAGTAAGCATCTGTATTGAATACAATAATATTTTTTACATTAACTGAATTTTTAGTGCTTGCGAAATACGCAATCAGTTGATCGTTTCTCATTGATTAAAATTACGGTTTATACACATGTCATGCAGATCAAAATATAAAAATAAATATACTATACTTAATAGATTATAATATGTACGATTTATATTAACTTTTAATTATATCTAATAGGCTATCTATGTTAATTTTATGCTCAGTAGTCTGTTTATTTTGACTAAACTTATGACAATAAACGATACATAAAATTAAAATTAATTCATTTAATTTCATAAATATAGTTTTTAATGATTATAGTCTTTGGAAAATATGATGTTTCGTTTTATTTGATAAATTTGAAACTGTTTTCACATAACATTATATTATCTAATATACGAATAAATTAACGTACGTATCTGTAATTACTACATAAACAAAGTTCACTACTTTGACATTCGACTTTGGCTGAATCGATGTAAGGTAAGCATAACATTAAGATTTTGTTACATGACTAATATCCGCTATTCTTAATGGGTAACGAATGTCTAGCTATAGCGTAGAAGCTCAACATTTAATATGTATAATAGCATTAAATATGTGTCAGACTTGCACAAAGTAACCATATCAGTTGTCGAACAAAGTAAGGAAAATAATTAAATTACCAATGTATATTCAACGAAATACCAAACGAAATGCCATCTAATTAATCCAATTTTATTGAAAACGGTCGTATGTTAAATGCCATCGTTTTTCCCAAAGCGTACTTTATAAACCACATGAATATCCGAAAACTAACCTTTCTGAAGTACCATCTACTCACCGAGTAAATACAATTTCTGTTTTTCGTACGCGCGTTACTTGTGTATAACTGTCGAACGAGTAGAACGAAAATTGTCAGTAAAATAAGCTACAGACCTAAGTCACGAAGAACTCTTCAGAAATTGCTTTTCCCGTCGTCAATTATTCCATCCTAAGTGTTTTGCGTAGTTTGGAAAAACATATAACGAAATATAATGTAAAACTATAATAATATGCACGATAATATACGTAGATGGACTGAACATTGAATGGTTAGTTAGTAGGTAATATTTTGACTAGAGCGGTCAATGGTTTCCGCGGAAATGCGTGTATTTTATATGTGTATAAATGCGTGTGATACTACGATATTTGGAACGCAAAAACACATGGTAAATATTGTTTATGCGACCAACAAGTATTTTCATTATATTATAATAGGTTATAAGTTTGTGTTTATCTAGTTTGTGTTTGCGAAAGATGGGATTACAAAAAATATTGTACACTCTGTTGCATTAAGGGATAGATATTGTTTTTTACTTATATTGTCATAATTAGCGATATATATTATTTTAATGGATCAATTTTAATAAATTATTAAAAAAATAAATGTTTGATGTTTTTTCATTTTTATATTTCGTTACCATTCATAGCACGCCATATATCTTCCTTACATCCTTATTCTTACCCACATTCTTACATGCCTATATTTAATTAGTTATTTTTTTCTAGCAAAATATTCTCTAGAAATAATTTATATGACAAAACAACGTTTGTCGGGTCAGCTAGGTTAGCTATATTATATTAAATTTTTATTATTATTATTATTATTATTATTATTATTATTATTATTGTTATTTGTATATTTTAAGCAGTTCGTCCGTACACTATTGTAACTTGTACGGATGACTTTTTAGACGTAAACAAGATGGATATACGTGATACGAATACAATACGTGATAAGGTTATTCAATGCAATTTCCCCCGTATAAATTCTGAATTTGTTTATGAAAAATGTAATCAAAACTCTATTAATTATACAAAGCAAATCGCTTTAGTTTTGTTCGCGTGACCTTCGATTAATTGGAGCTATGAAACTGGATCATAATATTAACATATTATACAAATTGTAAAATAATTTAATTACTATCACGGTCGTATCTGGTATATTTTACAATAATATGTTAAACGATAAATTAATAATAATAATAATAATATTATTTTAATGCTGACACGACAGTCATTAAAGTGTTTTAAAAGAGATTTATTGATAATATGGCAATAAATCGAATATAAGATGACCAGAGATGCTTATTAAGAAAATAAAATCAATTTAAACACAAATGTTTAAAGTTTTTTACCATTCAACCCGAACAAACATTCGATAAAAAATGAAATACCAATTTCATGTTTTATTACGAGTATTTTACTAATAAAAATATACGATTGTTGTAAAAAATTTTAACTCTATGTAAGTAGGGAACATGGGAGTGTAATATTCTGCTCCGTTAAGTGTAAGACTTATAATCTGCCAATCAAGTAACATACTTGGATACTTCTATACTTCTGTTGCCAAATTTTCCGATAGTGAAGTAATTTATCATTCACGCAGTTCCCAGTACAAGTCTACAAAACTAATCGAGTGATATATTTTATTAACCTAGTACTCAAAATGATGAGATTTAATCAGTAATGATAAATTATCTCGTATCACGTTTACCTTATGCCGAAAAACATTTTACCGCCCGATTTTTTTTTTTTTTTAATAATAATTGAATGGCCATATTTACTAAAGCTATGAAAAAACCTAGTACTAAAACGAATATTAGGTCCCAAAAATAATAAGGAAACCAATGAATGCAGAACTAATGGTGACTTGAATAGTTTGTACAACCAACCGGATATAGTAGCGATAATGAAGAGCATAATAATCGAATGGATAGGAAATGTCTGGCGCGCTAAAGGAAAACTATTAAATAAAATAACTTCTTGAAAACCGAACAAAAAGAGATCCTTGATTGGACAGATACAACGATGACCTAACCGTGTACATAAAGATCTAAGACTGATAGGTTGATAGGAATAAATAATCTAAAAGTGATGACAAAAATAGAGAATCTTGAGAAGAAGTGGTAATTGCAGCAAAGAGTCCAAATGGCCAATACTCGTAACCAAAAAATAAAAATAAAATGAATGAAACCTAATTCTGGATAAAATGCTTTTTTGATCTGATCGCATAAAAACTTAAGATATACTATTAAACTATACCACCTTAAATCCCTTTTTCATCTTCGCATAAAATCCATAAAATCTTCCAAACTTTCGGATAAAAATAATTTTGCATAAGACTCTAATGTTAATCATAATATCTGATCGTATATTATCGATATCTTGTTTATTACTTAATCATTAAATCTCAAAAATTGAATACCATCCCGTGCCAAACCTCCAAATTTTGTACATAAATACGTTTCAAATTATATCTTTCATATAATAACTATAAGATATCTATTATTTACAAAATATTTCAAACACAACGATCTTCCAACTATAACTCTTTAATTTTCTAACTATTCTCACTAACTAAAACTGAAAAATCAACCAAAAATACTAGTAACCATATAGTATGCTACAGAGATGTTACGATATAAAATAATTATACAATTAAAAATGAAATTTATACTCGCTTTAGTTTTTCTATTAGATTTATTTTTTTTTTTCATATCATACAAATCATATTTCTTTTACCTTCATACGTATTTTTTGTGGGAGCGTGGTTGAAACATTCAAGTGGTACCCCTGGAAATAGTGAATTTAGCATATATGAAGATCCCAACGGAATACTTACATAATGCAAAATTCGCTGATCAATTCTACCACCCACGGTCAAGTGGTAAAACGGTCATTTCCAAGGCCAAGTTTGACATTGATACTGATACGAAAAGAATAAAATATATTTATTGTAAAAAATTAACTGAAATAAATTGTACATTAATAATAAATATCTAAAAAAAAATACTCTTAAACACGTAAGATACATGAATGTAATTTCTTAGTAACGTTTTAGTTTATATTATAGTAGTCGAATTAAATTTTTTTAATTTTGTAGTTTTACAAAGAAAAAAAATTTAATTTAGCAATTTATGTGGGTTTTTTATTCTTTTTCGTCTTTTATATAATTTTTCTCTATAGTATTTTAATTTTAAATAAAATAAAAACAACAGTTTTGAATTTCGGGTTAACTTGAAAACATATTTGTACTTGAGTTTTGAAAATAAAGGTGTTCAACTATAGCTACAGTTATTAATTAATATATATATACCGGATACAGTAGAAGGTTAAAGGGAAAATGTTGAATTCAATGTATGGGTAAAAAAATATGGTGTTGTTATATTAAATAAGTTTTAAAACGATAAAGTTAATTTCTTTTGCATACATGGTTTCCTACTACATTCTCTAAGTGGAATACGTTTTTTCCCCTTCAAAACTGGAAAAGGAATCATTACATCATCTCTCAAAAATTTAATGAATTGTATGTGACACTAATATCGATGACGTATTATTTTTTTTTTCTTCTTCTTGCATTCCGAGCACATCAAAAATAATTATATCAATAACCCTTGTTGCTTTATACATATAAAGTCCACTAAAAATGTACACCACGATAGTCGTATGGCCGAAATCATATCTAACACTCGTATGTATTATCGTTCTTTCCTACTCACTGTTCCGATTTAAAATCACATTGTGTAGTTACACTCATGAATCGAGCGATTACGAATAAAAATAATAATAACTAGTGAACTATTTGAATAAAATTTATACGAATATGTTTAAAACTAAATAATGTATCGTATGACTATCCTCAAATATTTTAACTATTTCAACAGTTATGGACTGACTATAGTTCGATTATGACTATTCGATAGTACCCATTGCTAATAATAACAAACACGAAATCCGGCATTGCGACGTGTGCACGTATTTTATCGTGTTTCATATTTGGGGTCATTTATCGAGTATACACTTAGGTATAATCCCAGACTGTTTTTATAATCATTATACGTTCTTATAATTGTATTTCTCTTTGTTAAATAAATAACTGGCGAAATCGTTCCAGTAGCTTATCAAAATAAAACGAAAATACTGCACGTTTCATTTTTTTTTTTTTTTGTAAGAAAAATAAAATAAAATATAAACGCGAGAAAGTGATAAACAAATTAAACGTAACATAATTCAGTCCATTTTATTTTCTTTAAATATATTCATCTCCATTTTACTCTTATTTTTAAAAAAATTTTATTAAAACTAGACTTTTATTCAATTTATTCGACAAAAATTATTAATTAATAATTATTTTTTTTTTTTAATATTATCTCTAAGCGATGCCTAATAAGCAACCAAGAAAACTCGTAACAGAATTTATTATTTCTTATGAACTAACCAGAATATTGGGATATTTGGTATTAACAGGGAATATTAGAATATTTTACCATCCTATATTAATTTTAATAATCTAAGTTCTTGTAAGACGGCGCATTGTGTATGCAAAATGACTACATGCATGATCACATTTACAATTCTGACATTAATATCCATTAGAATTTAGAATTTCATTGCTTTACCAAGATAATTTTCGGCGTTGATTAGACAGTGAACATAATAAATAAGTAGTGCTCTGAAAAATGTACAGGTTTTAATAATTTATTTTGGCTAAACTAGGTATTGAAACAAATTCTGTGTATTTATTAAAAAAATAATTTTTAGGGTCCATAATAAAAAATATCAAAAATTTAAAATGCCGTTGACCATTATATTATTTAGAATTAAAGATAAATCCCTATGGTATTTTAATATAATATGTGTTTATATAAGATTCTAAATTATTTGCTTATAAATGAATTATTTTTATTTCATTTTTTAACCGACAATGCCGCAGAAACTGCTTGCACAATATTTCCGCGAAAATTATTCTTATTAAATTATTATTATTTATGCATCAACAAAAATCCATTTGTAAGGTTAACATGTTTATACAAAGTATCAAGAAAATGTAATTTTGAATTAGTTAAAATTGTGTCTTTTTATGCTATAAAGATAAAAAATTGAAACTACATCTAAAAAATTATTTATATGTTAATTATAAATGCGATCAATTATATGAGATTCCTTACATAAACTTCACTTATACAATATGGTCACTAAATTATTTTATATTATCCACAAAAAAATCTTTTTAGCTTAAGGAATACTAAATTACCAATATTTGTTTTAAATTTTACCCTATCTCCCCATACTCAATAAATATAATTCTATATAAAAATATAAATGTTTTGAACCAATTCTGATTTCAGGAATTATTTTCACGCTATAATCGATCGTTGTATGAAGAAGTATATATATCAGTGTTTTCTCCAAAATAGGTCAAAACTATGCTAACTATAGTTAATTATCAATTTTTTTTTTTGCATATTTTATTTTTGTACCAGTGAAAGTTTATTCTCTGTAAGAGTTATTTATAATACCAAAAAGAATATTATTGTTAATTAGTACAAGATTACATATTTTAATAAAATCAGTCGTTTTACCATATGTCAAGGCATTATGTATACAACACAAATAACGGATTATTCTATTTGCCAAAACAATACATTTTGATGTAAATTTACAACTCTATAGTTTTATACGATGCATCAACATATCAGTACATCTGCATCAACATATCTCTAAATACAATAGTGCAATATGGTACATCGAATAATTTAGAATATTTACTATATATTATGGAAAATTGAATAAATTAATAATTTTCAATATAATTTTATTAAAAAAAGAAAAGCAATATGGTTCAGGCAATATCCACAGTATTGGATGAAGTTTTATAAATTAATTTATATCAATATAGTAATTGTTAAAAATAAATAGTTTTATAAATATTTTTAGTTAATATATTTTCATTTTTGATTTATGAATGACTAAATCATACGTTTAATGGTATAGGTGTATAAAATATAGAGTTGTGATCGTTTTTCTTCGCTATATTTCTATACCTCCAATTTTATGTGCGAATATTATAAGTCACTTTTAATTGTAATTTGACACATATAGTCAAAAATAGTTTAATATCGAATAAATATAATTATTTAATATTTTATATTATTTAATAATATAATAATATATAGTTCATACAGTTTTGAACACAATGTGTAGGCAAATCATATTAATATATATTACTAAATCATATGATACAATCGGAAACTTTTTTTTTTCAATAATTTATTAATTTATTAAAATTATGTCAAGCTATCCATTAGGTTCCTAAAATCAACCAATAAATCGTTTTGTATGTCAATATTGTTGACTATATTAAATTGACATAAGAATATATTTCTGGTAAACAGAGAATAATTTTATATTTTATATAGTATATTATGTGTGGATATTTTTTTGTAACATTTAGAAAGCCGTAATTACTAATTGTATTATATTATAATAACTCAATATGAAAATGCTAGAAGTTGTTTAGAATTATAAAAGATTTTCACGTCTACTTGAATAGAAAACTATAATCAAAATCCACTATTAATTTTGCTCGTTACCTAGTCGATTCGATTTCCAAAAAATAATAAAATGTATTTCAGTCGTTCAATTAATTTAAAAAAAAAAAAACACACAAAGTTTAAAGCTTAATTAAACTGTTTGAAAATCTACTATTGTTAAATAACTAAATGAAAAATCAATTTATCTTAATGTAATTTATTTTTACAAAACACAATTTTTCATTTGTCTGAGACAACAATTTATAACTGCATATTACTATATATATATATATATATTATACGAAGTGATGTATTTAAATAACCACTTTAAGTGTAGGTATCTTAAAATAAACATGGTATACCCACTTAATGGATAACTCTTTATAAAAAAACAAATTATATTTTTAAGTATAGTTTTACTAAAGTTTAGTTTAAGATTATAAAATTAATATACGTGCTTTGTATCAAAAGTTTCTGTAAGAGAGAAAGATTTTTATGCAATTTAATTTTAAATGTTAACATTCAATCATGATGTTTTTAACTTAAAAAATATGGTTGATCTGTAATTTAGTTTTAAATATTATAAATTAAATTATTGATAAGTTTACCATATGGTATATGGTATTATAAAATTATTAAAATATTTATGTACTCTACAAAAAATGACAATAGTATTTTATCCATATTTGAATATTTTATGAAAAAAAAATATGTATAAACCAACCAATACATGGTGGTCAAATAATTTAAAAAATTTAATTTTTCATTCACAATCACAATTAATTGAGAGATTGTGATTTAAAATACTTTCAATTGTAATATACTAAAAAGTTAGCTCCATTAAGTTCATACTTAAAAGTGAGTATAATAATAAACTAAAGTGCTTTTTCGAAATAACAAATTAAATACACGGCTTAATTTTTTATACATGTTAAATCATTTAATTTAATTGTTATAGTTTTGATATTTTAATAAGTATATATACCTTTGTAATTTAGCTATAAAGACTTTTACCTTAAGACTATTGAACACAACTTGATAAAACTACTTTCAATTTGTAGACTTCAACGAGTACAGCAATATTGCGATAGTATTCATAATAAATTCATATATCCTGCTTTCTTACATTACATTTTAATTGAACTGTAATAATACCCACTTGTCAAACCGAACATAATAACAAACTAATTTTTTACTAAGTACTCATTAAATATTTGTTATTTATTTTCCAAATAATGAATTATTTTTAGTACTATTATATATTCACAGCTGGTCAGATAACTAATTTGAACAAATCAATAAATAAAAACTTGCAAATGTTAATTCTTATAATACATTTAATTCATAAAAACATACTCATCATGCATGATACTATTCTTATTGTTATTAAATAAATATTACATATTCATTTTGTCATACTACAACAACCAAATTTCTAGACTGATTTACACTTAATATTTAATATAATTTATAATTAATTTAATTTATCAAATATAATATAACCTAAATATTGATATAAATTAAATACAATTAAAAACTTTGAAATCTCTAAAGCAAATTAAATCTTTAATATAAAAAAAATTAATAAATAAAATTTAGTAACTTAACTATCTGTTCTAAGTTGATTTTTTAATCTATTTTCTGTGCAAAATTTAAATTAAGACTTCAACAAATAATTCTTTATGATTTTTTTTTAATATATTTTATAATAACATTGATACTCTGTCGATATTAAACTGTTTCCCAAATGAAGATGTTTTAATCTTTTAAGGTATAATATCAAATAATTTAAAATTGTTTCATAAAATATAAAAATAAAAAGTATTATAAAATATATTAGTTTAGTGTATATTATCGATTGAAGACGTACTTGCAAGAGCATTTATTTAATATATTAACAAAAGTTGTGAAATTCACTCAGTCAACTTTGAAAAACCTCAAACGAATTTAATGCATTTATATAAGTTATATTAAAATAAATTTAGTATTTACATTAAAATAATAAAAATTAAAAATTATTAAATGGTTAATACTCATAAATTAATATATAAATAAATAAACAAATAGTTTATATATCAAAATAAATAAATAAAAACAAATAAATAACTAAATAAATAAATGCTTAGTCTGGAGTATTATTATGGTATATTTGTCAAGTACGACCGGTATTGAATTAAAAATTGTCAGATATATAAAAATCAATCAAATCACCACTGAATATAAAAAAAATAAAAATTAAATAATAACTGAGTTGCGATTTCTTTATTTCATATTCTGTTTCGATTTTATTGACTTTGTATACAGTGTGTAATCGATTGTTAGAAAAACTATAACTTAACAAATATTAAAGATATTTGAATTCTGTTTGTTTGTGGTGCTTAACAAAGTTTGTTATAACTTATTAAAGTAATTAAACAATTTGTATGCCATTTCATTTCGCGCATGACAACTTTTTTTTTTTTAATGGCAACCCCACTATTTTTTGGTTAGTTGTTTTTACTCTTATTTTTTCATGAATTTTAGTGGTAAAACCAACTTCCTATGTTAAAAAATAGCTGAGTTATAGATATTTCAGTGATTTTTTTTTTGACATTTTTGAATTATTCATCAATTTTATGGCTTAAATAGTTAATCCTTTTAGCACCGCATGATATCTTCTAGTGATATTTTTAGTACCTACTTTTGGAAAGCATCCTCTTTCCCTAAAGCAACTACTTTTTTAAGTTTATCTCAGGCGATTAAAAAAAAAAAAAAAACAATATTAATAATTAATATATATATATATATATATTAATTATTAATTTTATTTTTATTATTGCAAAATTACATTTATTCGTTATCTTATGAATTGTTCAAACTTCTCTCCATTACAATTTAAACA